>NW_006294243.1:800902-806348 GCF_000327345.1 Myotis davidii
TAAATGCAAGGAACTCCTACCATTTGCAACAGCATGGATGGACCTGGAGAGCATTATGCTAAGTGTAATAAGCCAGTTGGAGAAAGATAAATATCCCATGATATCACTCATATGTGGAATATAATGATCAACATAAACTGATGGACAAAAATAGATCCAGAGACAAGGTAGCACTGAACAGACCGTCTAAACTCAGAGAGAATGCAGTGGAGGGGGGAGTTAGAGATCAACCAAAGGTCTTTTATGCATGCATAGTAGCATAACTAATGGAGCCGCTGCTTGCACCCAGCTGGTACCCAGCACCAGTCCTGATCGCTCAGCACCCTCAGTGGGTGGGAGCTGCAGCTGCTGCCCCAGTTGCCCCTCAGGAGCAGGGGGAGGTGGAGAAGCCCTCAGGGGCGATCGGGGCAGCAGCTGCCACTTCCACCCACTGATGGCTCCGAGCGATCAGGACCAGCACCTGGTGCTGGCAGCAGGTATGAGCAGCAGCTCCAGCACTGGCTGCGGGTGTGAGTGGGGCTGGCGCCTTCAGCGTGTGGGAGTGACGGCAGAGGGAGGGAGGCTGCTGGCAGAGAGGGGACTGGGGGCCATGGCAGGAGGGGCCATGGGTGGGGGCATGGAGGATGTGCCAAGACCCACCTCTGTGCCCACCACAGCCTTTTGGCCTATAGTTCCTTTCAAGGTGAATGAATTCATGCACTGGTCCCCTAGTAATACAATAAAAAAGAAAACCCTACTAGATGCAGACATAACACAGGAATTCCCATCACTTGTTCCCCACACACTCACTACACACGTGTTTCCAGTACTAACAGAGTGATGGCCCTTGATAACACAGAAAGGGAAGGTGAGCATCCCAAAGGTACCTCTTTACTGTCCGTTCCAGCACACCTTGCCCACTCCCAGCTCACAGTCCTCACTCCAGCCTGCTTTGTGTCTGTTCCTCATAATCAGAGTTTTAAAAATTCTTTCTACATTGGCAGATTTGAATACCATATTGTCTTTAATATATGCGATTCTAATATTTCCAATCCTACAAATTTCCAACTCTTAGGCCATATATCTTAACTTATACCTTACCATGTATCAGAATCTAACATTTATAGTTTGTATGGTGGTGTGGAAGTTTATTTAACTAAAGTCTTAGTTATTATCTATAAAACATGGCTAATTATAATGCTTCTTATGATTAAATAAAAATGCATGCATTTGGCATGTAGCAAGTGCTCAGAAAATATTACCTGCTTTTATTATTATTATTACCTGCTTTATGCTTCATCCCACTAGATTTTTCTCTGCTTAACAAAATGATCCCTACTATAGTTTCCACCGATTTCAAGATGCATCATTACAGTATGTACCACTAAAATGAAAAAAACAACCACCATTGCTAGCCAAGATATCAGACATTATAGATTATAATATGTATTCTCATTTCAAAGATGTTAAACATAAATGTAAAGTGTGCATTTTATAATAAATATAATAGGCAAACATGTCAAAGAATTTGTTTTGCTTTATCAATGGGAGCAAACTAGGATATAATTTCTTAAACTTTGATTCACATAAAAATTACCTAAATATCTTTTTAAAATGCAGATTATGATTCAGAAAAATAAACTTGTGCATTAGATTATGGCTCTGTGATTGAGCCTAAGGTTCTGTTTGTTTAACGAGCAAGGAGATGATGCTGATGCAGCTGGTTTGGGGTCCACACCTTGGGGACAAGAACTGGAATTCTGGAATTTTACGTAAGGATCATTTTCTGAAGTTAATGCTCTGAATGGTAAAAAAAAAAAATGTATTTTTAACTGTTTGTGTCCAATACCAGGAATATATGCTAGATCATACCTTCTCTCCTTGTCTTCCCTCTTTTTCCACCACTCATCTCTTCGTTTTCCTCTCTCTCTCTCTCTCTTTCACACACACACACTCTCTCTCTCTCTCTTCCTTCCTCTCTGAAATCCATAAAAATATGTTTCTGTTTAGTCCTCTGCTAAAATGTTTATGCAGATCTCTTTTTTTGTGTCAGAATGCAAACATTGCTCCTCTTTTAAATAGAAAACACTGGGAAGGAAAATGCACAGAGCAGAAAGGAGAAGTCTGTTCTAAATATAGCCTTTTGTTTGGTATTCTAAAGAATATTAGATTTACCCACAAGTAGAGCAGTCAGTGTTAGCAAGAATACCCTGTATTTCTTAGGAAGACTTTAGCAGCAAGGCGATCCGTTGACCAGAGCTAATAATGTTTTATTTAACCAACAGATGGCAGTAGTGGTCTCTTTTTCCCTGTTGAAGCAATCAGAAAATTGAAATTAACCTGCTCATAAGATCCTTCTAAGAACACTCATCAGCTTTCTGTAGGTTCCTTGAGTTCTTGGCTGACTTCAAAACATTATCTCATTCTTTGAGCACTGGACCACTTAATCACTCTTATCAAATGTAACCCTATTTTCTGGAGACATGCTACCTACCAAATCCATATTTGCCTAATTTAAATGGAAAACCAGAAGACTGTGACCGTCTCATTTCCAATATGCATAATTTTTTATTTTACACATCTGGATATTTTGGCTACACTAAAATGTATTTCTATAAATTTAAAAGGAAAACTCTGATTTTTGAAAATTACATATGTTTGCAAATGAGTCAGAGTATATCATTTCACCAATCTCCATCAAAATTTAATTTTTAGAGCTATGAATTTGAGCATGTCAAGGGTAGCCAAAGTGTTTCTATATATAGTGTTTCTGAGAATATTTATTACTTTTATTGGTAAATTTTGACATGATGTGTATCTACTGAAGCTTGCTCAGTACTCTTTTTTACTAATGTTCTATGCAATAATTGGCATCACTATATTTTCATATCTTTTTATGCAATATAAATTAGGACATATAGAAAAAGCCTTTCATTTCCAGTGTTCTGTAAGAGGATACATATGAAAAAGTTATAAAATTTGCTTAGCATTCTAGAATTATGAATATTTATATATATGTATAACTGTTGTCTATTTAACAGCTATCACTTAAATACCTCATGTCTCTGACCAACATAACTTAGATGCTAACCTTAAATTTAAACTCAGAATATCATTAATACATTAAGATACATTTTATTCTTTTTCCATAAGTAATCAAACTAGTCCTTATTATTCATCTGAAACCTTCTCTCCTTGATACCTGCTCTAACTCTTGGTGCACACTCAGGGTTAAAAAGTTTTGTTGGTTTTATTTGACTCATCTGATTTGGGGTCACTTTTGCTTTTGGAGATTTAATTCAGAAATGGAAATAATATGCAGAAACTTATACATTTTGAACATTTTAAAATGAATTAATGGAAAAACTACATACTTTCACCTAAGACTGTGAATAAGGCAAGGATGTCCCTTCTCACTGACTCACTAAACATGGTCCTAGAAGTTCTAATCACTGCAAGCAGACAGGAAAACAAGGCATACTGATTAGATCAGAAGAAATAAAATTGTCTCTATTTGTAGAGGCTATTATTGTCTATATAGACAATCCCCATAGATCTACAAAAATATTCCTAGAACTAACAAGTGAGTTCAGCAAAGTTACAGGATACAAGATCAACACACATTTCTTTATGCTACAATATATATGTGGAAGCGAGAATTAAAAACAGTATCATTTATAATTGCTCCAAGGAAAATGAAATATTAGCTATAAATCTTTTAAAAAATACATGATAGCTACAAAATGCAATGAAAGAAATTGTAGACCTAAATAAATTCAGAGAAATACAGTATTAATGGATTGGACAATTTAACATAATACAATGTCAGTGTTCCCCAATTGATTTATAGATTTGATACAATACTTATAAAAATAAAGGCTGTTAGTAGAAGGAGACAAGCTTTTTCTAAAATTTATATGGAAAATAAAAGGGAAGTGAGAGAAATTACTTTACCTGAAATTAAGACTTGTTACATAGCTACAGGAATTAAAACTGTGTTAGTATTGAAGGAGGGATAGACACATAAACTTTGAAAAGGATAAAGAACCCAGAAACAGATTTACAAAAATATGTTAAACTAATTTTTGGCAAATGTGCAAAAAAATTCAATGGAGGAAGGGTAGCTTTTCCAACAAATGGTGCTGGAGTAATTGAACATCCTTAAAGACGTAAATGAACCTCAACCTAAAACTCACATCTTATACCAAAATTAAATCAAAATGGACCACATACTTAAATGTAAGGTTAAAAACTATAGAACTTTTAGAAAAAAAGATGAAAAATCTATGGGATCCTGGCTAGACATAGAGATCTTACACTTGATATCTAAGCATTAACCATTAAAGAAGAGATTGATACATTGTTCTCATCAAAATTAAAAACTTTTGCTCTGTAAAAGACACCCTGAGGAGGATGAAAAGATAAACAAGGGAAAAAATTGAAAATCACATACCTGACAAAGGACAAGTATGTAAAATATATAAATAGCTCCCAGTCATCAGTAAAAACACAATCTAATAAGAACACTGGCACAATAAATGAATAGACAGTCCACAAAATAGGCTGTATAGATGGCAAATAAACACATGGAAGGATGTTCAATATCATTAGCCATTAAGAAAATGCAACTTAAAATTACAACTTGACATTACTACTACGTAACAGAATGACTAGAATAAAATGCATGTAGTATTTACATATGTGTGTATATGTAAATACATATGAATGAGTAGGTATGTGTGCATTATTACTGAAAATAAATAATAATGGCAATACCAAATGTTGGTTGGGATGCCAGTCGTATATTCCCACCATACATGTGGGCATACAGAGTTGTACAGTCCCTCTGGAAAATATTGTGGCCTTTTCTTATAAACTAAACATGTAATTGTTATATAGCTTAGCCAGTACACTCTAGTGCATTTATACTAGAGAAATTAAACTTAATTTACACCAAAATCTGCACACACATGTTCACAGCTACTTTATTCATAACTATTAGCCTGGGGCACGAAATTCGTGCACATTAAAAGGGAATTAATTGCCCTAACCGGTTTGGCTCAGTGGATAGAGGATTGGCCTTCGGACTCAAGGGTCCTGGGTTCGATTCCAGTCAAGGGCATGTACCTTGGTTGCGGGCACATCCCCAGTAGGGGGTGTGCAGGAGGCAGCTGATCGATGTTTCTCTCTCATCGATGTTTCTAACTCTCTATCCTTCTCCATTCCTCTCAGTAAAAAAAATCAATAAAATGTTTTTTTTAAAAGGGAATTAATTAGCAGAGATAAGACATACTTTTAAAAGTAAAAATTTCAATGCAAGTTAAAGATTTAGGTATTCGTACCTCATCTAGAAACCTCAGATTCCATTTTCTCTTAAACAACTACTTATGCCAATCTTGAATTACAACTTCTTTAATTGCAGAGGCTGCTGGGAAAATACACACATCACAGACCACACATTCACTCT
>NW_006294243.1:807010-826277 GCF_000327345.1 Myotis davidii
AGTCCCATCTTGGAGGGCAGGGCCCTCCCAGCACAATTATAGCCAACAGCTGTAGTTATAAGCTTGAACCTATGGTCCGAAGATGTGGCCCCACGTGCCTGAGTGATGTGGGCTTGACAGAGTTCAGGTGCATGTAGTACAGTAGGCTTGAAACCCAGGAGAATGTTGTAAACATCTTGGTCACGCCCTTACTTTGCCTAGTAGCATTGGCTATAAAATAAAGGCATGGCTGCAGGAATGGTCGCTGTCTCTCAGAGAAGCAGCGTCCCACCAAGACCCGGTTTTCATTCTCTTGTCTGTCTTTTCTAAGCCTTTCAGCCACCCCCACTCAGGTTCACCCCTGGCTGTGCTGGTGCATGGCACACTTTAGAAAGATCTGCCTCCAGGCTCCCAGGGAGGGTTCCTGCCTCAAGCCCTGCCCTTACAGGAAACAGCTCCGGGAAACAGCTTGGGGGAGGGCGAAGCCGTTGCCAAGACAACCCCTGCAGGACTGACTTCCTTCTGCTTGGGTGTGACTGTTCTTCTGGATGTGATGAACACCACTCATGGTTTTTATATAAGTAGATATCCTAAAACTGGAAACAAGCAGATTTTTCCCATAAGTGAATGGGTCAACCAACTGTGGTACTTCTATACATGAACTACAACTCAGAAATAAAGAGGAATGACATAATGATGCGTACAACTGATATCCAAGGAATAATGCCAGTGCAAAATCCAAATCTCAAAAAGTTGTAAATGTATTATTTCATTTACACAACAGCTTAAAAAAGACAACATTGCAGAAATAAGAACAGATTAACGCTTCCAAGAGGTTAGGACCAGAAGGAGGGGAAGATGTGGGGCAAACAGGAATTGGATATAGTTATTAAAGGACAACAGGAGGGATCTTTGTGGCAATGCAACTGTGATGTACACAGAACAGTTTACAGAACAACACATATGGTAGTGGTGGTGGTGAATACATGATGCTACAGATGTGAAAACATTTTATAGAACTAAATACACACACACACACACACCCCACACACACAGCACACACATGGGTACAACATGTGAAACCAGGGAATCTGGATAAGTCTGGTGTATTGTATCAAGGTTAATGCCTTTTGTAATGTTGTAGTACTGGTGTTGTAAGATGTTACTATTGGGAAAAATTGAGTAAATTGTACACAGGATCTTCCTGTATAGTTACAACTCCATGTAACTATAATTTTCTCAAAATAAAAAGTTTATTTAAAAATCATAAAGAAAAAATGAATTTAACCAAAAAAGTTCAAATTTTTCTTAATAAAGAATAGGAACAAAAATAACAACAATAAAAACAGATTAATGATATGCTAGACATAAGCTTGAACTCATTTATAATATTAAAAATAACAACTCTTGGTCTTCATTACTTATTTATAACTAGAGGCCCAGTGCACAAAAATTTGTGCACTCAGGGGAGGGGGGTTACTCAGCCCGGCCTGTGCCCTCTCACAGTCTGGGACCCCTCGAGGGATGACCATCTGCTGGATGAGGCCTGCTCCGCGGGGGATTGGGCCTAAGCTGGCAATTAGACATCCCTCTGGCAGCCCGGCAGCCCTCGGGGGATGTCCACTTGCCAATGGGGAGCAGACCTAAGCTGCAATCGGACATCCTTAGCGCTGCTGAGGAGGCAGGAAAGGCTTCAACAACAACCGCTGTACCAGCAGCCATCAGCCTGGCTTGCGGCTGAGCAGAACTCCCCCTGTGGGAGCTCACTGACCACCAGAGGGCAGCTCCTGCATTGAGCGTCTGCCCCTGGTGGTCAGTGTGTGTCATAGTGACCAGTCATTCCCAGTCTTTCTGCTGTTAGGGCCAATTTGCATATTACCCTTTTACTATATAGGATTATATTTATATACAGAATCTCACTATAAGTTTTACAACAACTCTAAAGGTCATATGGATTTTTCCCAGAATCTTTTTGATCCAAAAGCCCAAAAGCAAAAGAGCTAAGATTTAATCCCATGAATTTGGTCCATATGTTCTGCCTAGAAAAAAATGAAGGTATTTTCCATTTTACAGTAATCTTCTATTTAAGGCGTGTATGTCACATAACAACACTCTTATTTATACCAGCACAGCAGAGACCAGCAACTGTTGTTACCTTATTATACTGCAGGTAGGAAACTGAAGCAGGGTGAGACTGCATTACTTCAAGGGTTCTTTGTGTTCCAGAGCAACCTCATTTCAGAATATGTGCTGTATCAGGTAAACTTTAAAATAAGAACAGTGAGCAAATAAGTGATCATTTATTAATATTTATGGAACCCCATATGTCATACTCAGCCTATGGTGAGTGTTATAAATTATTAAAATAAGGATGAGCAATGTACATTCCTGCACTTAAGAATTTTATAATCTGGTTAGAGAGACCAACCCTCAATTATTAAATGTTTACAAAGGATATTAGAGATCAAATTACAATTTGAGACAGTAACAGAAAAAAAAAAAAAGCATGTGTGAGTTGACCAGAGAATGGAACAGACAATGCATTGGCGTTCAGAGGAAAGGTGAGATCAGAATGGGCTGGAATTGATAGAGAGAATTTCATATAGGTGTGGGAATTTAACTGGACCCTTGGGAATGAGTAGTGGTTGGAAAGTCATCATTATCATCAAAGTGCAGTTGTGTAATTAGGAACCCTCATGAGACTCCATGTGAAAGGATGCCTTAAGACAGAAGTCTAAACAAAATTCCCTTTGAGTAAGTGTCAAGAGAAGGGGAGATAGGAGAAAATGCATTGGAGGTTAACTTTATTAAAATCCCATTCCTCCATTGTCCCCTTTAGAACTGGATCTGTGGATTAGATTGTTTCCTTAAGATTCTCACCACCTTACATCTCACTTGTGTCTAAAATATCTGCATTTGTGACATGGGAGGGCCTCCTGCTGCCTGAGTTCTCAGTGCTCCATTGTGCTGTTTCTCTGTGAAGTCCAAGTAAAAGTGCTCTTTCCCAAACCTTGCTGGTTTCCAGACGTCTGCTTCAGGTTTTCCTGCAGGGCAGGGTGTTGCTACTTTTCACATCTCAATGAGAAACCTGGTGGTCAAGGGCTTTGGAAATTGCCAGTTTCATGTTCTTTCTATCTGAAGAGTGGATGGTGAGTAGATGGGGATAGAAAGGTCAGTTATTACCAGTTGTCACTAGAGGCAATTGGACTCACTAACTAGGTACCTTCTAGGCCAAGCATATCAAACTCATGGCCTGCAGGCCACATGCAGCCCAGCCAATATAATGGTATGTAAGGAGTGTTTTAATAAAAATTTCATAACTTAAGTTTGACAATATCTTGTTATACATAATCTATAATAATAAAAGCATAATATGCTAATTAGATTGGACAGCCGAAAGACCTTCTGGATGTCCTCTGGATGACCTTCTGGATGAAGCTGGGGCTGCAAGGGCTGAGCAAGCTGGAAGGCTGTGACCGGCCAACCAGTGGGTTGCAACAGGTGGGCGGGGCCTCCCTCTGCAAGGGAAACCCGGGTTCTGGCGGCCTGAGGGAAGCCCGGGTCCCAGGTCCCAGGTGCCAGAGGGAGGCCAGTGCCAGCAGCTAGAGGAAGGAAGACCTACTCTTGCACAAATTTCATGCATCGGGCCTCTAGTCTATAATAATAAAAGCATAATATGCTAATTAGACCAGACGCAAGTGGTTATCCCCTGCAGGCTCCCAGGCTGCCAGAGGGATGTCTGACTACCAGCTTAGGGCCAATCCCCCAGGGAGCGGGCCTAAGCCAGCAGGTGGACATCCCCCAAGGGGTCCCAGACTATGAGATGGCACAGGCCAGGCTAAGGGACCCCCCGAGTGCACAATTTTTTGTGCACTGGGCATTTAGTTATTAATAACAATCTACAATGTTCACTAATGATTAATTACTATAATCGTGTTGCATTCATTTCCCTTATGCATCTTACATGCAGGCACACCTTTTCTCTCCACTAATACTAGCAACAAATATTTTAGCAGCTGATTGCCATGCCATTAGTCTTGGACTGACTTGTTGGGTGTGTGCAACAGGAAATATTTTGCGTTCAGAGAAGAAGAAAAATAGGTTTCTTGTTTAAATAGGTTTATTTGCGTTATGCTTATTAATTTGTGTGGTTATTCAGTGTCTGGTAAGTTAATGTCCAAAAAATATAAAAAATTAAAAAAATGTTCTATTATTTTATGTTAACAATTACTCATTTATTTCAGCCCTTTACATTCAGCATGTCTCTATCGAAATAAACCTATGTTTCTACGAAAATTGAAGCTTTTGTTTGTGGCCCGCATAAACTTAAACCTTGTTTATTTGGCCCGTGTCAGCCTTTGAGTTTGACATGCTTGTTCTAGGCATATTGGAACAACTCTTCAAGAACTGGTATTTGACATCTGTGACCTGAATTCAGCAGACTGTGAACTTGCCCATTTTTTTTCCATCTACATAAAAGCCTTATTTTTTAAGATTCCTCCACACAAAAGTCTTACTCTCTTATTATCTCCTGTATTAAATGCCAGCATTCAGAAATATAAAGCTGTATATTGAGAAACACAGTTAACATTTGGTTAAGATGAAGACCAAGAAAACATGGGAATCCTCTTCCTACTCCTAACACATAAAATTGCTAGATACTAAAAATGTTGTTCTTAAATATATAGCAAAGAATGAAATAAGGAAAAGAGTATATTTTCACTTCAAATTTTGTTGCTTTTAATTTAAGAAAAATACAAATAGTGAATTGGAAACTGTTGGATAAATTTAGATATGAACACACTCCTCCAAAAAGTATATTTATATTAAGTATATTTTACAAAGATATCAGACATTTATTATGTATTATCATACTGAGGTTTTGACCACGCCAAGAAATAAGTATAAATTGCAGTCTATATAAGTTAATTTAAGAAAAAAAGTTTCTTTGACAAAAATATCTTTCTACCATCTATCCTTATTCCTAAAGTCCCACCATTCAATTTATTGCTTTTTATTATAGCAGTGAAGTTCCCACCAAGAAAATAAGACCTCAGTAGTGGTGTTGCCCCTTATGTGTCTATCACCTGGGCAGGGTAATAGGTTAAACCAGTAATAAACAAATATTCTCAAAATAATTTACTTCTTATATATAAAAAAGGGAAGGTTTTAAAGAAATGATTATAGGACAGATAAGTCTGATACAGGGGAGGAACCAATGTGCATACTTCAGATCTTTATCCTCAAAATACTTTCCTTGACTCAAAAATTCTGTCTTTTTGTGATTCATGCAGGCCAATAAAGAGAAATTCCATAGAATTTAATTTGTATGTACCACTAAAGGCAATGTATTTACCTTTAAGGGAAATTAAGGGAGACATATTCAACTCAGGAGGATAATTCTGTCTTCAGCGTAGGATTACTAAGTTATTTTCTAAAGTTCTTATTACAGATACTCACAGATCCTTGGAATCATCAGTTTTTTGGAAGTACACTTTGTTTCATGAGTCATCTTGATCTTCAGTTGGTTAAGGTCCTTAATTTTTATAGTCTTTTGCGTGTGTGTGCGTGTTAGATTACAGTTTAATTTATTGTGTTTATTTTAGTTAGCATCAAGGGTAAGAGATATATATTATGGGTTTCATAGTAATTAAAATTTAAGACATATAAATTGTAATTAAAATATGAAACATTCATAAATAGGGTGTCCCCAAAAAAGTATACACACTTTAATAGCTGATAGCTCAATTTTGAAAAGGAAATATCTTTTAATAAGCACTGCCTTTATAATTATTCAAATATGTGTATACATTTTGGGGGACACGCTATATTTACTGCTAAGGCAAATATATACATCATGTCTTCTCACCCTACCTCTATGAAGAAGTCATAGAAAAACATTTAGGATTGCTATATGACAACATAAGAAACCATACATAGCTCTAAATCCTTATATGTATATAGAGACCAAAATAAGAAATGCCATATCAATTTTCAAGGGCAGTGCATTTTATTAAAGATGTGAAGATTTACCTATAATTTCAATTTAACATCTATAATGTCAATTAGAAAAAAATAAAATAAAGGTAATTATTTTATTTTTGAGGGGGGCACAGACAAGTGAGTAGGCCTAGGTGAAATTAATTCTTCTCATCATTTTATTTTTTTTAAAAAAATATACTTGCCCTAACCGGCTTGGCTCAGTGGATAGAGCGTCGGCCTGTGGGCTGACGGGTCCCAGGTTCGATTCCGGTCAAGGGCATATACCTTGGTTGCGGGCACATCCCCAGTAGGGAGTGTGCAGGAGGCAGCTGATCAATGTTTCTCTCTCATCGATGTTTCTAACTCTCTATCCCTCTCCCTTCCTCTCTGTTTACAGAGAGGAAGAAACATTGACCAGCTGTCTCCTGCAAGCCCCCTACTGGGGATCAAGCCCACAACCAAGGTACATGTCCTTGACCGGAATTGAACACGGGACCCTTCAGTACTTGATCTGACTATCTGCTGAGCCAAACTGGTTAGGACTCTTCCCACCATTTTCTGTTTTTCTTTCTTGATTAGGGAAAGTGTTAGAAAGTAGACCAAAAAAATTATGTCATTATTAATTTATAGCTAATAGGTGCCTTTTTTCTAATTGCACATAAATTCAGTTAATCTGGAAATATTAAGGAGATTTTTATTTAATTTTTAGGAAAATTCTAAAACTAAATGAGTTCAGAAGAACAGAAGGACTTATATAGCACAGTTCATTAGGATTATCCTTGGAGCCCAAAGGACAGGAGGGAGAGGGAGGGGAGAGAGAAAAGGAGACAGAGGGATGGCTTTAAAGTATCTTCCTTGGAGTACTGTTTCCCCTGAGGCGTATCTCCAGAACTAACAGTGTTATTTTACACTATTTTAAACACAGCTATTGAAAGGATTCTCTCTGCATCGCAAAATTGATAACACCAACTTAAAGTGCAGTTCAGAAGATTGCTTAATGACTCATCTTCAAGTGTGTAATGTGCAATTGAATTGAGATAGGGACTTTTATTATGAGCATCTTATCAAAGGGATGTCCCATCAGAAAGTAATTGAATTTTTCCTCTTTAGAGAAAGAAACTGTCCTTTGCCTGAGTCCAGATCCTTCACCTGAGCAGATTATGATGGCCCTGATTATTATGCCCACCTAACCAGGCAAACATGCCCTAGACTCAATGTTTAAAAGGGTCATTTGTTTGCCTTACCAAAACTGCCTGGAATCATGGTATTCAGAGCCCTGAGGGTGAGGCCATTCAATTGGCTTGAGAAACCTGGAGATAGATCCTTCCTGAGCCCCATTCCCTTTGCCTTCCCAACCTCCTCTCAGGTCCCTCCACACCCCAGCTCTTTCCTCTCTACCTCCCTCCTCTTCCCTCCAGTTTCTATTTATAGATGCTAAAATTGGACAGTGAAGAAGGCTGATACGAAAAAATTTGATGCACTTATAATATGGTCCTGGAGGAGCACCAGAAAGACAAACAAATGGATCCTAGCTAAAATTAAACCTGAAACATTGCTGGAGGCAAAAAATGACAAAACTGAAGCCATCCTATTTCAAGCACACAATTTTAAGGCAGGGCTACCATACAACTCAGCAATCCCTCTCCTGGGTATATACCTGGAAAACTCAAAAGCAGGTGTTTGCAAAGACATATTCACTCCTATGTTCATTGCAGCATTATTCATGGTGGCCAAGACATGGAAACAACCAAAGTGTCCAGTAATAGAGGACTGGATATAGAAGATGTGATGCATATACACAGTGGAATACTACTCAGCCATAACAAAGGGTGAAATAATGCCATTTGCAACAACATGGATGGACCTTGAGAATATTATGCTAAGTGAAATAAGTCAGACAGAAAAAACTAAGAGCCATATGATTTCACTCATATGTGGATTATAAAAGTGAAAGTCTTGAACACAAACAGCAGTGTGGTGGTTGTCAGAGGGAAGTGGGTGAGGAGAGAAGGGGATACTAATATATGGTGACAGGAGAAGATTTGACTTTGGGTGGTGGGCACATGGTGCAATATATAAATCTTATAACATAGACACCCACACCTGAAATCTATATGACCATGTTGACCAATGTCACCCCAATCCTATCTAATAATAGACAAATATGGTAATTAACCATACTTCTGACATGCTTCCCATTGGCTAATCAGGGCATCGACCTGTTGACAGTCACTATGATGTGCACTGACCACCAGGGGGCAGATGCTCAATGCAGGAGTTGCACCCTGATGGTCAGTAGGCTCCCACAGGGGTAGTGCCACTCATCCAGAAACCGGGCTCACAGCTGGCTAGTGCAGCGGCGGCGAGAACCTCTCCTGCCTCCTCAGCAGTGCTAAGGATGTCCCCCGAGAGCTCCTGGATTGAGAAAGGGGACAGGCTGGGCTGAGGGTTATCCCCCTCCCCTAACCCCCCCCCCGGCCCTGAGTGCATGAATTTTGTGCACTGGGCCTCTAGTACATTTAATAAATACATAAAATGACAAAACTGAAGCTGTCCTATTTCAAGCACACCATGAGAAGGCAAGGTTCTTTGGAAAAGACAATAATGCTGCAAAAAATAGAAGGCAGCAGGAAAAAAGGAAGACCAAATATAAGATGGAATGACTTTATTAGCCCCACGCTCCAACCAACTGAGCTAACCGGCCAGCAGTGGAATGACTTTATTAAAGAAGCCATAGGCATGAGTCTATAGAAGCTGATCAGGGCTTTTGAGGACAGAACATCACTCATTCAGAGGGTCACCAGGAGTCAAGCCAACTCAGCCACACATAATACACACAACTAACTAGGACAAACTGGATTGTAACTGGGAGCAACGTAACCAGAGATGGAATTGCAAGTCCCCGGGGCTGTGAGATTTCTGCTCCCAGCTCTGCCTCTCAGTGAGGCAGTTTTTTTTTTTGTTTTGTTTTGTTTTGTTTTTAATATATTTTATTGATTTTTTTTTTACAGAGAGGAAGGGAGAGAGATAGAGAGTCAGAAACATCGATGAGAGAGAAACATCGATCAGCTGCCTCCTGCACATCCCCCACTGGGGAAGTGCCCGCAACCCAGGTACATGCCCTTGACCGGAATCGAACCTGGGACCCTTCAGTCCGCAGGCCGATGCTCTATCCACTGAGCCAAACCGATTTCGGCAGTGAGGCAGTTTTTACACATATTTTTTCTGAGCTTTGTCACACAGGACCACTGAACTTTGTTTTCCCATCTTTAAAATTAAGAAAACACACACACACACACACACACAACTTGTAAGAAAGAAGAGCTATGATTGGCCTTGCTTGATTTGTTCTTAGGTCAGGATTTATCACATAGGCATATTGACATACTGGGCCAGCTGTGTGTGGTGAATGGCTTATTAGTATATTGTAGGAGGTTTAGCGGAACCTCTGGCTCTTATCCCATTAAGTGCCATTAGTATCTCATCTTACCACAATTGTGTGACCAAAATGTCTCTAAAATTTCCAATGTCCCCTGGTGGATAGAATTGTCCACTAATTGGACATAACGATACCATAACCTTAATCACTGTGGTCAGAAATATAAAGTCACGTTAGAGCAGAGTGGTAAGATGTAATTGGGAGGGAACATCAAATCCTTGATTTATTATGAACTGGGCAGCCACCAGCTTAAGTCTTTGGCACACCTTAAGTCATCCAGTCTGCTTTTATCATGGAAGCTCTCTCTAAGCTCCTACACCAATACATTCCCCAGTCTTTGTGTCATGTGGTTATTTCATTAACTTGGAGGCTATTTAAAAGATTTGGATGGAGAAATAAGAATTAGGACTGGGTAACCATTTTCATACTATTTATCCATATTGAATTTTGAATATTAGAGCAATGTATCTGAAATGTAACATAAGAAAAATCATTAATGACAACTGGATTTACAAAGACATTTTCCTTTGATAAGGGGGAAAACAAATTATCCATTGTTTTTCTATTGTCCTTATACCAAGGCAAATCAATATTTCATTGGCCATTAAGGGGGAGGATAAAAAGCCTACTTCTTATTATTGTGAAGGTTAAGTAAATAGTTTTGAGTGTTTCACAGGAAAGTATCTATATGGTTATCCATAACTAGCCAAGCTTATGTATTGTTCATGTATTATTTTGCATGTTATTAAGTAGGTTTGTAAGATTCTACTTGATTCCTTGTTCACAGATATTGCAATTAAATCTTACAACTCCAGACCATGTCATGGCATGGTAGCTATTCATCAGGCCTTGTAAATGAGGATGTAACAAGGAATAGGGGAGGGTAAGCATGGGAATCCCGGCTCACTGGCTGTACAGAATCAAAGGGAAAACCTAACCCACCTAAGAAGGCCTCAGAAAAAGATCAAAGCCTGTGTTTTGTCCTTGAAGTTTCTGCTATTCTTTTGATTTATAAGCAGTCCGAGGAAGAATCTAATAAATTAAAACATATACTCCTGCATCTTAATTTTTATACAGACCCCAGTGGTAGATTTACAGCTGTTCAAGACCTACTCTATCATAATTAAATTGTACTTGTCAGCTTTTTATTGCTATTCTTGGAAATAAATCCTTATCTTAGAGATCCCCACAGTGCTTATCACCATGGCCCCTTGCTTTTGTCATGGAGAGGGAACTCTGACAGAATCATAACTCCTGCAGATCTTGTATGGCTTACCTTTAGCTTCATCTTTTTATCACAGGCACCATTATTTTTTATCTAATAGTATTCTGATTGTTTTTGTTTCTTCAAAGTTTTCTTGAGCTTTTTTCCTCATTCCCTTTCCCTCCTCCCTTCCATCATTCACTCCTACCTTCTAGAAAATAATAATACGCATTATTTCTTTTAAAAATTTAATGTTAAGTTTTCTTCACCTTATTTATAATCACACAACTTTCTATTCTGCTGTGCTTAGTGGAAGTTTGTCCACATATTAATCATTTGAGAGTAAAAAATATTTTTGTTATAAATGTGATGGGGAAATATACTCTATCCCTAACTTAAAACTAAATATACAGAACTTTCTTTCTCTTCCCCTCAAAAGACTCTTCTTTTTAGACTGGATACCATATATATGTATAATTTCCCAAAGAATTTTATGCCAAAATCATCAAATAAGGGAAACCAAGAAATAATTTTTTTGTGGCTCGTTGCACTTTAACAGCCTATTTTATTAAAGTAAAAATATTTTATGAATGTTATAAAATTATTCCTGTTTATTTTATACATTTAAGCAAGGAGTAATGCAGAAACTAAAAGCTAGAGGAAAACACATAATAAACGCGACAGAAAATAAGTAATAACCTTAACTTGTTGATTAAAAAGTACACTAAAGGTATAATAAACAATAGAAAAAAATATAAAAATATTGAGAGACTATTATAGAAAAGGAAATAGATGTCTAGTCCACATCACAAATGTGTAACCAGTGGAAATCAGAGCAGTTTGATACCATCCTGACAGTTTAGATTAACAGATATTTTTGAAAATCAGGACGGGCAAATACATTTTCTAAATTAGCAGATGTTTTGAAAATAATGCTGTATTAGTTACTCAGGGATGCTATAACAAAGTGCCACAAACTTGATGGCTTAAAGCATAAGTATCTCTCACAGTCCTGGGGGCTAGAGGTCTGAAAACAGGGCATTAATAAGGCCATGCTTCCTTGAAGGGAGAATCCTTCTTTGTCTCTTACAGCTTCTGGTAGTCTTAGGCCTTTCTTGGCTGGTGACAGCATAACTACAGTCTCTGCCTGTCTCTTTTCCTCTTATAAAGATATAAATAATATTTCACCTAGCATAGTACTCTCCAGGTCCATCCATGTTGTCACAAATAATATTTCCTTTTTTTTTATGGCTGAGTAGTGTATCATTGTGTAAATGTATCATACAATTTCACTCATATATGGAATATAATGAGTGAAAAAAGAAAAGAAACAGACTTATAGACTGGAAGCTGTCACAGGTGGGCTATGGGGCTGGGTGAGAAAGATGAAGGGATTAGGGAAAACCAAAACAAAACAACTCATTGACACAAGTAACAGTATGGTGATTACCAAAGGGCAAGGCAGGTAGAGGGAGGCATAGGGAGGATAAATGGTGATGGGAGAAACTGGCTTGAGTTAGGGAACACACAATAGAATATACAGATTATGTATAATAGAATTGTACACCTGAAAGCTATATAATTTTCTAACCAATGTCGCCCCAATAAACTCAATAAAAAAGATGGGAATGTGAAGTGCTATAAGGATCCATGGAAGATCCTTTGGCAATATTTAAGAAATAATCTTGGATATGCACAAAAATTTATCCGCAAGATTACTTACTGGAGTTAATTGTATTAAAAGTTACAAACAATTCAATAGCAGGAAATAGGTTAAATAAGTAATAACATCCAGATAATATAATACTATATATTTAATGACAGAGGAAGACATGAAATAAACATTTTGAAGTGAAAAAAATACAATTACAAAATAATATTGACAATATCATCTCATTTATTTGAATTTGAAGACAATTTGTGAGTATAGAAAGGATTATGAGTTTATAAATTAAATTTTAAGTATGGTGAGATTGTGGGGATTGTATGGTGCCCTTATGATAAAATAATTTAAAACAGCTTTGAGAAGCATATCACTTGCCTTCTTCAATTTGTTCAATGATTCAACAAGAATTGTGTCACGAGTTTTATAGTATTGGGTTAATTTGTAGTATTGGAATTGATTGGAGTAGGTGAATACTTGAAATATGTTCACTTTCAGGAGAGGGAGGAACTAGAAATAAAACTGAGTTTGTTCTGTTCTCAGAAGACACATGTGATTCTATCAGTAAATGGGGATTGCATGTTTATAATATCTAGTTTTACACATAGATAAAAATAAATAGTAATATAATTTTGGTAGCAATCATAAAAAAATTGTCCATTTGCTAATTATCTGAAAGCTAGAAAAGGGCATTAAAAAACTGTAGCGAGTAAATATATATATATTTAAATGTTAGTTTAAAAATTGCAAAGTCTTTGGGGTTTAGAGATTATTTACTTGATTAAAAAGTTGGTTACACATGAAAAACGTTAGGATACTTTTCATAGAAATAACCACAAGTTGGGCTCTGTGCAATATCATCACAATGTTGAAATTTCTTTCCCTGCTTTGTTAAATTTGTGGCTCAATTATCATAATTTCCAATATGCTTTACTTTATTTTTGTTGCACAGCCCTTGCTGTATGGTCACGGTTTAGACATTACTCTCTCGTTCCAAGACACGAGTTTCAGATGAACTTCAATAATTCGTAAGAAGACAGTGTTTTTTTTTTTTTTTCTCCTTATTCTCTGTTCCTTTCTCTTAGCTAATGAAGCCTTTTGTATAAAATCCAGAAGTTGGCTACATATATTTTAGAACAAGCCAGAAGTAGTCTTAGCAGATACATATAATAGATTGTTATGCTCACATAAGGTTTATCTTATTTCTTCCAACAGTTTGTTTTGTGGAAAGTTGCTGTACATTTAATATGGTTTGTTCTTTTGGACATCTCCTTTCATAAAATGAGAACTAGAGGTGAGCAATTCTCATTGAGCCCGTTAACACCGATTCCTGGCTTAAACTGTCCAATGGGTTTTTTAGACTACACAAGGCTTATCATATTTCTTCCAGCAACTTGTTTTATGGCAGTTGGTCCCTCGCCAAGTGGGCCTTTTCACAGGCTGCCTCGTGACATGGCAGCTGTATGTGTCCAGGGTAAGCAATCCTAGGGAGAGAGTGGAAAAGAAACATTACCGAGATGGAAGCCACAGTATTTTCAGAACTTCATCTCAGAAATGACATCCCATCACTCATGCAACTTTCTATTCATTAAAAGAGAATCAAGAAGTCCAGACCACACTCAACATGAAGAAATTACACAAAGGTATGAATTCTAGGAGGAAAGAATCACCAGGGTCCATCTTGAAGGCTGTCTAAAACACATACCAAAGTTTGAGAATATTTAGGTCCTTTCCTCATTTTGTAAATTTGATTGTTTATCTTCCTTTTGTTAAGTTGTATGAGTTCTCTATAAATTTTGGAGATTAACCCTTTATCGGATATATCATTGGCAAATATGATCTCCCATGCCATGGGGTCTCTTGTTATTTTGTTGATGGGTTTTTTGTTGTTGGTTTTTTTTGTTTGTTTTTTTTTTTTGCTGTACAAAGCTTTTTATTTTGATGTAGTCCCATTTATTTATTTTTTCCTTAGTTTCCATTGTCCTAGGAGATGTATCGGTAAACATATTGTTCCTAGAAATGTCTGAGATTTTGCTGACAATGGTTTCTTCTAGGATTTTTATGATTTCACATTTTACATTTAAGTCTTTTATCCATCTTGAGTTTATTTTTGTGTAAGATGTAAATTGGTTGTCTAGTTTCATTTTTTCCAAAGTGGACATACAGAAGGCCAAAAAGCGTATGAAAAAATGCTCAAAGTCACTAATCATTCAATAAGATTTGAAAACAGCCTAAGTGCTCATCAGCAGATGAGTGGATTAAAAGGCTGTGGTACATTTATACAATAGAATACTATCCCACTGTGAACAAGAAAGAGCTCTTACCATTTGTAACAGCATGAATGGACCTGGAGAGTATTATGCTAAGTGAAATAAGTCAGTCAGGGAAAGCGAAGTATCACATGATCTCACTCATCTGTGGAATCTAATGAACAACTGATGAACAAAAATAGACCCAAAGACATAGAAGTATTGAACAGACTGCCAAACCCCAGAGGGAAAGCAGGGAAGATGGATGGGTGGGAAGAGATCAACCAATGAACTCATATGTGTATAAGCATAACCCATGGACACAGACAATAGGGTGGTGAAGGCCTGGTGTCAGGGGTGGGGGCAGAGGCATCGTGGGAGAGATCAATAGGGGAAAAAGGGGACATATGTAATACTTTCAACAATAAAGATTTTTTTTTAAAGTTTGAAAATACTGTGTTAGATGGCATTCAAAAATCAAATGAGGTAGGTAAATTGTGTAAGAGATATTTATATGAAAATAGATGTTAGTGACTATATTTCAGGATACAGGCACAGGGACTGGCCAGACAAGGAGTAACCTTGGTCATGGAACCGGTATTGCACAGAAGGGCCGCTTGTCCAGATGACTCCAGGAGCACTAAGAAGATTGGAATCTAAGCGGAGGCTGGGAACTGGGTGCATGGACTGGGAGAAGCTGTGACTCACCAGCTGGTTTAGAGGCAATTTGGGTCTGTAAGGGCAACTTGTACCAAACTCTATTGCTTCAGTTCAGGAATGAGGTAGAGAAAGGAGACATGAATCTGGGAAGCAACATTGGTTCAGTGTTGAGAACCAGAAGAGGGCTGATATGTACGATCCAGTGTCCTCAAACTTTGCTCAGGGTCACTGTAATTTGTTAAAAATGCCAAGACTCAGGCCCTATGTTATTTCAGTGAGCCTAGACCTATGTTAATGTTTAACACTGTAGGTTATTCTAATAAATACCAATGTTTGAGAGCCATTGCTTTAGGACTACTTGTATTCCCCCAGGACTTTGCTGGTACATGATACTTAATTTACTAAATCAACAGACTAACACTAAACTTTGACACAGTTCATGGTGCAAATATAAATGTGCATCCTTGTGGGCAGAAATGGAGTAAAAGATGTTTATAATGAAAAGCATTCCAAGGAAAAGTCCTATGATTTTATGCTGAAAGAACTAATTATGGCTGGCACTGATTAATCAACTTTTTCTTTTAGGCTGGCAAAATGCAAAGGAGTTTTCTTTGCCAGAAATAGCAAAATGGACACCCAAGCCAGCATCTGGAAGTTATTCTTAAAGAAATACGGCATTAGCTAAAGCTGAAATTGTGGGTCAATTTCTATTTATCCATTTCACTGGTCCATGCTGACTAAAAGCTAATGCTTAAGTTGAAACCTTAATTTTATTTTTCATTCTCTTCTTTCTTGTTACATCATATTTATTTCCAAACCTGCTGACAAACATATATTGGTGGAAATCTATTAAGACTTAGATGGGCCCTAACTGGTTTGGCTCAGTGGATAGAGAGTCAGTCTGTGGACTGAAGGGTCCCAGATTCGAATCCGGTCAAGGGCATGTGCCTTGGTTGTGGTCACATCCCCAGAAGGGAGTGTGCAGGAGGCAGCTGATCAATGTTTCTAACTCCCTATCCCTCTCCCTTCCTCTCTGTAAAAAAATCAATAAAATATATATTTTTTTAAAAAAGAGTTAGATGGACTATGAACCACAATTATTGTTTTATCAAATAGTCCCAAGTGAGAAGGATCCTACCATATAATATATTTGATTTCTGAACCCAGAGAGATCTGGCTTTAACTCTAGTGATTCCACTTACTGATTATGAAAATTTAAGGAAGTGACTCAACTTCTGTTAAGTTCTTTATTCATATACTGTATATAGGATCACCCAATAGATTTGAAACATCATTGTTAGACATGATGTATGTAAAACACTCAGCCCATAGTAAATTGAATTATTATTACTATCAATGACTGGTACTACCTGTAAACATCAACATGCATTAGAAGCAAAGTTTGTTCAAGATTACATGCAGTTTATAGCCATCAGGCTGTACTTCTGATTACCTGTTTTTAAGTAAGAATTACAGTGTAGTAATTGAAAGCACAAATTCTGGATTCAATCTGCCAAGTTCAAATCCAGATTTTCCATTCTGTAACAGTGTATACTTGGATAATTTACTAGACGATTTATTTAATCTCTCTCTGCCTTACTTCGTCTTTGAAATGGGGATAATAAAGATGCACCAATGCTGGAAGGCTAATGGACTTTAATATTCAGCAGGGCTGAAAATCAGCATAATATTGCCCAGGTGTTGGCCAAATGGCTGAAGGCAATTCCCTAACTGGATAATCCTTTTATTGTTTACCAAACTACCATTGATATGCCTGTTTGTGTTCCTAAAGGGCAAATGTGTATTCAAGTAAATAAAAGCTGATAGGCCCAGGGTTTCAGAGACCCTCTCCACTAGAGAAAGGTCTCCACATGGCTCCCCCCATGCCTTCTAAATATTTCTTGTCTAGTGTATTCATTTGTGTGTCAGCCCCTTCTCCAGACCTTGAACCCTAGCTGCAAATGGATGCAGCATTCACACATCAACTTCATGGAAATTTGTAAGAATAAATTAGTATTTGTAAATCACTCATTTTAAAAAAGCATCCTATGAGCTACTTCCTGTTAATCATAATTCCTTTTTTAAAAAGTCCATTCTTTACCTATACTCTTTGTGTTATCTACCAATTACAGATGTCATTTGTCAAAGAAAATAATGGCTTGAATTGTATTTTTAAAATATATATATTTTTATTGATTTCAGAGTGGTAAGGAGAGGGAGGGAGAGAGAGATAGAAACATCAGTGATGAGAGAGAATAATTGATTGGCTGCCTCCTGCATGCCCCCTACTGGGGATTGAGCCCACAACCTGGGTATTCACCCTGACCAGGAATCGAATCGTGACCTCCTGATTCACGGGTGGATACTCAACCACTGAGCCATGCCAGCTGGCCTGCATTGTATTTTTGAAGGCATAATGGTACCATACGTCTTTGGATTGTTTTACAGGCTTTGCCCTGACTATGGGATTCAGCTCTTTCAAGCGTGTGAGGTGCTCAGTGGGCGCCAGTTACTTTTAGAAGCTGCAATTAATTATCCAAGTCAAAAGAGTTCCATTCATAGAATGACTTTGCTGTCAGTAAACAAATTAGTACTCACATCTGAACATATGAATGCACCATCCAACATGCCAGACTAGCTCTCAGAGAGTAGCATCCCTTATGAGCACTTTGCTCAGAATTAAAATAATGAGAGAGAGAGAGAGATCAAGTTTTATCCCCCTCTGACAGCATATATCAGGAGAATGCTCTGTGCAGTGGATGACCACTATATGATTAATGATAATAATAAAAAAATAGAGCAATGTTTTACTGTATATGAGAGAATATCATATTAACTCGCCTTTTAAAATGTTGTTTAATGAAGCTATTTACTTCAAAGACTATCTTCTTTTTAAGACAAAAAAAACAGTATGATGGAGAGAGAAGTTTCTGAGATCATGTTGTTGTCATGACTATTGGGGGGGAGGGGCGGCTTCTGGGTGACATCCAGAGTAAACAATTGCTGAATTCACTCTCTAAGGTGGTGGAAGAAAAATAAGTGCTGCCTTGATGAAATTCCTCATAAAGTATTCTCCCTCCTCTGTGTGTTTTTTAGCATTCACTTCTTGAAAGAAAAAGGTGCATGAGTAACACACAGAGAGGTAATTATTAAGTATCGAAGTTCTTGTGATGTCTGCATAACCCTAGGGATATAAAGCCACTTTAATTTCCTCTCGTAGCTATGATGTGAGCACTGAATGGAATGAATGGAAAAGGAAAGTATCAAGTGTAGAGAGGGTTTGGGTTCCCAGGTAGAGGACAGCTGTCTTCTTGATGGCTTTCACTAAGAATTCAGAGGCTTCTGTCCACTAGCACTGTTTCCTGAGCTTGGCCCCTCCTGTGCTGCAGGCACAAAAAGGTAGTTGGAGATCTGTGTGGGGAAAGATCAGTAGCTGAGTAGGAACAATACCCTTTGGTTGCCCCTTAGGGACTCCTGGCCACAAAGAGGAATGAGTCAGGACGGGTGGCACCAGGAAAGCAAGGAAAAACATGAGAGCATGAAAGAGACCAAACATGGGGAAAGAGAAGCTCAAAAGAGAGAAGCAGCCTTAGCAGAGATGCATCACGCTGTCCTGAACGTGCACTGCGGAAAGAGAGAGGCTATAAAAGTGAAGGGGAGAGCAAGAAAACAAAAGTAAGAATAAAGGAAAGACAGCTTATCTGGATTCACCTGCAAAACTACAAGACCTAGGCAATAACATCACTGATTATTGTGTAAGTACAGTGTATTCTCTTTTTATTTAGTTTTTCTTTATTGGTTAATGTATTACATATGTGATCTTATCCCCCCATTGCCCCGCACTTCCTGCTTGTGGCCTTAACCCGCTAGTGTCTGTGTCCATTGGTTAGGCTTATATGCATGCATACAAGTCCTTTGGTTGATCTCTCTCCCTTCCCCCTGCCCTCCCCTGCATTCCCTCTGAGGTTCAACAGTCTGATCGATGCTTCTCTGTCTCTGGATCTGTTTCTGTTCCTGTTCATCAGTTTAAGTTGTTCATTATATTCCACAAATGAGTGAGATCACGTGATATTTATCTTTCTCTCACTGAC
>NW_006294243.1:827155-829222 GCF_000327345.1 Myotis davidii
TCTTCTGAATAGCAAAATAAATCATCTACAAAACAAGAAAGCCCACTGCATGGGAGAACATATTTGCCAATGTTATCTCTGATAAGAGTTTAATCTCCAACATTTTTAGGGAACTCATACAACTTAACGAAAGGAAGATAAACAACCCAATCAAAAAATGTGCAAAGGACCTAAATAGATACTTTTCAAAGGAGGACATAAGGAAGGTCAAGATACATATGAAAACATGCTGAAAGTCACTAATCATCCAAGAGATGCAAATAAAAAAGGCAATGAATTACAGTGTATTCTCAATTCTCTGGGCACACATTCACAGATACAGTAGCAAACAGTTCATTAGAAGACAGTTTCTCAAAAGCTGAAGTGACATGTTACTAGAGTCATCTATGGTTAGACAATATAAACTCTCATTGTAAAGTAGGCTTCATATTCAAAGCGAAAGTCATACTTGTATTAACTATTCAATAAAGTCAGTTAATAGTTTATCTTTAGTATATAATTATGTCACTTTAAAGTAAATCCCATTTGTTTTACAAGATCAAATAAAGTACTTTACAAAAAAAAAGTATGTCTAATAAGGCGTTTTCTCATTAGTACTCCTGCTGTTAAGATGTAGTTGGAAAAAAAGTAGTTGTCACATTTTCCTGCAGTGCTGAATGTTCAGGTATAACAGTGTGCACATAACCAGCAGTATGGAATATGTGCATTTCTGAAACTTCTCAAGGGATGTATGTTGAGGTAGAGCTGCTCAATATTACTGAAAGCTCAGTGGTGAAAAATATACTATCTAGTATCTTCAGCTATTGGCATTATATTTCCCAGAGAAGGTCCTTGTTTGGATTATTTGCAGATTCACTTTTAATGATTAATCACATCATTAGTATATCATGGGAAACATCCCTATAAAATGTTTTATATTTACTATAAAGTCTGTTTTTGATAGAACATCATTTGTGACATTACACAAGTCTTATTTATGTGAAACATTTTTCTCAGTTCCTGGAAAATTACTGAGCAACTAGTTTGATTTTATCTTGTGGGCAATTAAATAAAATAATTTACTGTTTCCCACTTTACTTGAGTTCTAGAGAACTTTTAGAGACAAAATTGTAGTCCTTCTAGATCAAGTTCACCAAATCTCTTTTTTAAAAAAAATATGTTCTTATTTATTTGAGAGAGAAAGAGGAAGGGAGAGGGGAAGAGAGATAGAGAAATATTGATGAGAGAGAGAAACACAATTGTCTGCCTCCTGCAAGCTCCCTATGGGGGATCAAACCCATGACCCAGTCATGTGCTCTGACTGGGGGCCATGCCCAACCAATTGAACCACACTGGCCAGGGCAAATTGATTAGATCTTAAGGCTTCCATTTCATGTAATAACCTCATCTCTGGTTTCATTTTTTTTATACCCTAATTTTTCTTTCATATAGTTTTTTCTCATTTTTTTTTTATTGTTGGAAGCTCTAATTCTTTGGAAGCAAGGTAGGAAACAGGTGACATTGATAAATGTCTAGATGTTTACTGAATTTGAAGTAGAAACTAGCATCCTACTTATAGGCCTCCTGGTGCAGAGAAAGACTGGGGTTAGCAATTCAAAAAAGGTCAGTTCTACAAGCATTGTAGCTGTTTTCACTGATGGCAATTTGTTTCTGCTGTTGCTGCTCCTTGTTCCTGTCACTCAGATGCCACTAACACCTATCACTGTGACTTTCTTGTTGGATTACTATATTACTTGCATTTTTGGAACAGATTTTGTTGCTTTCTGGAGATTTGTTTCTTACTGAAGTGAAATGTTTGTGTGTTCTGATCAGAGGCCTCCTTGATTTCATGAGCATTTGTTGGTGAAAGACCTATGGGAAAAAATAATGCTTCTTTGCCTCCTCCTCACATTATATTTAAATACTTCCAATGCCATTTAAATTCACAAAAATAGGTGAGAATTTAACTGAAGAAAATGAAAAAAATCTGGGGCTTATAGAACAGGTTACTGGGAGAAAATAAGATAATATATTGTGGTAAAATATATTAAATGAAGTTTTCCATTGTAAATTAAGTTAATAGTGAGT
>NW_006294243.1:829247-830908 GCF_000327345.1 Myotis davidii
AGAGTGGAATTCCAATGTGTTCAGATTTGCCCCATATATGTGTCTAAAATGAGGTAAAAAGTACTTGGAACTGTGAGGGTTTGTAAGTGCATGAAATGGGAGGCAACTCCGTGGGAAATAGGAAGAGGAGCTCTCTCCTGCCTCCACCCTCTCCAGTCCCTTACAGAACATATCAGGAGATGGTGAACTGAGGGTCTAATAGAAGGAACCTCTCAAAGAGTTTTTCCAGGGTGGAAAAAGGCCAAGACAAAAGGATGGATTATGAGTAAAACCTCATCTCTTCCCAAATGCATAGTCCAGAAATAGATACAGCAGCTCATCTGACCCTGCCCTGAGTTTATCCTCCTGTATCTAGAGGCAGGTATATTAAAAGAATAAAGAGCAGCAGAGGAAACTGTAAAAGCAGGACAGATGTTACAACCCTCTGGCTTGATTGAAAATAGGGTAAGAGACAATAAGAACAAGAAAGTAATGGGAGAAGTATACTTGAGGAAATCTGAGAAGGTACCTGATTTATTGGTTTTCTCTGGGGCCAATTCATCTTTATTAACTCAATAAATATTATTGAGAAAATACTGTATGCCACACACTTTTGTAGGTACAACAGAGAAAAAAAGCAGCTGAAGTACTTTCTCTGTTGTAACTTATATTTCAGTATAGGAGGGAGAAAATCTCTCTATATAAAAGGCTAATATGCTAAGTGTCTGATCATTCTACTGGTCGCTGTGATGCACACTGACCACCAGAGGGCAGACACTCAATGCAGGAGCTGCTGTGGTGCACACTGATGCCAGGTTCTCAGAGAAATGGCATTGCGGACCTGGCACCCACAAAGCAACACTCAGCTTCCCCCAAGTGGGACACAGGCCCCACCACCACCCCGGAGCGACACCCCACTAAATTGTAGCCAATGCTGCTGAGACCCCATGGTGCAAAATGCGGCCCACAGCCCAGCCCAGCCTGGAAACAGTGGCTGTGGGCGCTGGGTAATGGCATCACATAGCAAAAAAAAAAAAGGTGGACCTTGGAAATGACTTCTGGTTTTCTCACTGTGAAGAATATAGTCAAACTCTGCTGCAGTTAAATATTTCACCCTTTGTTCTCCTTATGTAATCTACAATAATAATCTGCTTTGTGTTGATATTTACTGCTGTGTTGCTGACAGTTACCTGAAAGAGAAGTTGGGGTGCTTCACTGGGCTGGGAAAAAATTAGCTAAATAAGAAAGCAGGTCTAATGAAGCTTGTTTATTCTATATCTATACAAGGCTAAGTTGACTCATGCATGTACAATACATATAAAGCTCTCACTGGTGCCAATTGCATGTGTGTGTTTCTATCTGTCATTTTCAATAGGGAATTTGGTTGACATTTTTATTATAGAGAAAGGGTGAATAATGATATTAAAATATTTCTTCTAATTAATTTCCTTTCAATGTGCACAAATTCTTGCACTGGGCCTCTAGTACAAAATAAATATATCAATGGTGATGTGTTATAAAGAAAAAACAGAAGGTGGATAGAAAGTGATTCAGTGGAGTGGGTATGGAAAGGAAGTCTGATAAAGTAACTTTTGAACAGAATCTTGAATTCAATGAGGGATCAAACCTTGGGGATATGTGGAGAAAGAATTGTCCAAACAGGGAGCACACACTGCAGCAGG
>NW_006294243.1:830948-846593 GCF_000327345.1 Myotis davidii
TTGAGCCCCTCAGTAATGGCCAAGCACAGACTCAGTTTTCTCTTGTGGGATCATGTATATCATATAGGTGAGAAAAGAAATAAATGTGAAGACTTTGCACTCACAGGTATTTGTATAGATTGCCAATATTAAAAATACAGCCAAATTTGTTTTAAAAATAAAATTCCTTAAAAGATAATCACCCAAGATGCCATTATATCTCTCTAATAAGCTTTTTAGGTCTTGCATTCCCAAATGTATAAAGGTATAACACAATTTACAGGAAGATGGGGCAACAGGAAAGGGGAAAACTATAGCATTTTGTAATAATTATGATTGAATGTTCCCAGTTTCAAATTCTGACTAAACTTCCATTTCTGAATAAAAACTTCACATATATCAAAAGTAACTTTCAAATAACATTTTCATGAACATCAACTCTTTTAGTCGATCCTGGAGAACAGAGCCACAACCTGATTCTATCTCAGTGACAGTGAGCCTTCGGAGCTAGGTCACACTGTAAACATAACATAAAATGGCTTAAAATGCAATTGCGGGAATCCAGAATTTATTACTGTAACTCACTCATCTGGTTCTTTCATCCACAGATAAGTTTCAGTAGTATAACAGGATTATCTGCAGGGGGCAGTTCATATATTACTGTTTGCAAGAGTGCATGCCCAGGGGTAGGAAGAGAAAGCCAAGCAACAGATGTCCCTTTCCAGGAAGACTGGTGACCCTGTTTCTTTCAGTCCTGAGTTACAGAGTCGCCACATTTTTACAAATTGAAATCCGTCTGTCAGACTGAGTTCAACCAGATTTCCATGATGTGGGGAAAAATTCTCAAGAGACTTGTAGATGAAGCCATCAAGAATATGTTCCACCTGTGGCCACAGCCAAGCAAAACCTGCCCATTTTATCCCGTGGCAGATCGAGTGACAGTTCTCATCACTTGGTTTTGGCTGCTTCGTTCTGCCTTCTAAACTTCACTCCAAAGCTGGGCTCCTTCTCGAGACCCTATAGGCTCAAACATCAGGTGAATCCAAATGATGAGAAGTTCACTGAAAAGAATCTAAATCTATTTCACATGCATAATTCACATTTGTAATGCTTCAATCAGGCAGCTTATTGAATTCTCCTCTTAAAAATAATAGGGCTTTAGTTTGTGTATGCCTTGACACAATGGATTTATCATACACTCTATGAATACTCTGGATATGAAGAATTATTGCAAATTAACAAAAGATATTCTAAAAGATATAATTATTAGGGAGAATATGAAATTTAAAACGTGACTTTTACTCTTTAATTTTTTTTCTCTCTAGAGTAAATTTAGAGATTTCTTATATTTTTCCTCTAGTCCTTGATACTGCATTAATAACAAGAGAAATACTAAGAAAATCCAATGCAGTTGTTTTTTGTAACATAATGGAAATTATAAGGAGTCCAGTACTCTAAGGTTGGAAGACAAAAGTAATTCAAATTTTTACTTGATGCAAAAGTATGTCATTATATATATATATACACATATATATATACATATATATACATATATACACACACACACATATATACACACACATATATATACTATACATGTATATACATTTATTATATATATTATATACTCATATATAATATCTATGGTTATACATATATATTCATCGTATATAGTGTGTACATGTGTGTGTGTGTATGTGTGTGTGTGAGGTTGATTTGGTTTGGCAAGCAAAAAGAAGGAAAGAACCTTACCAATATTTAATCCTGATTTTGTCTTTAACACTAAGTTTGCAATTGACATGTCCTAACTGTCCATACCTTACTTTTTTATTTTGTAAACTAGAACAAAAGGAATAATGTGCTATTGTAGGCTACTTGATAACTTACATAGGCATAGAGGCCAATAAATATAGATGAGGTATTTTACGTTGAATCATAAAACTCAAAAGTTGAAAGAAAACCCAAATCTCATTTTTTGTTTCCTCAGGTAAGCTTCGGCTCCCTAATATTAACAAATGCCATCTTAAACTCAGTCAGAACAAGGAAGAAAATAAATCCATTCACAGACACAGATCTTCCTGAATTTAAAAGAACATCAGGCCAGAGGACAACTCGGGATTTGAACTGGAATTGACAATATGTCCCTGATCATGTTAATAGCTAACATTTACTGAGCTCTTCATATGTGCCAGGCACTGTCCTAAATGCCACATCATGTCAACTCATTTAAGCCACATAAACGACAATCTTTATTTTTAGAAATAAAGTGCTATGGCCTATAGAGATATTGAAACCTCTTTGCCCCCTAGCAAGTAGCAGAGCCTGGACTCAGAACCGGGGAGTGTGAAGTACGGTTCCCACGTCCAGGCTAGTTACAGTCATCATCTGCTGCCAGATTGTAAACCCATGATTTTCTTTGCACTTCTAAGATGGTATATTTTTAGTGAAGTAATTTGGCACCTAACTTTATATGGGGCTGAAGGTTCTATGGCATACTTCTGAGGGCAGGGATTGTATCTCTTGTTTTAACTCCTACATTTAACTATTTCTATTCTAACTCTTATTCTATATAAATTAAACCCAATAAATCTGACATTAAAAATAATATTTAGTGCAGTTTCTAGTATATAATAAGTACACTAAATATCATATATTCTTTTTTCCTTCATTTTGGACCTCTATTTTTAAAAAAACAATATACACAGACTGGGCCGACACTAACACAGCCTTATTAAATGAGTGCTGTTTTTTTTTTTTTAATATATTTTATTGATTTTTTACAGAGAGGAAAGGAGAGAGATAGAGAGTCAGAAACATCGAGCAGCTGCCTCCTGCATATCCCCCACTGGGGAAGTGCGCGCAACCCAGGTACATGCCCTTGACCGGAATCGAACCCGGGACCCTTCAGTCCGCAGGCCGGCGCTCTATCCACTGAGCCAAACCGGTTTCGGCAAATGAGTGCTGTTAAATAGCAATGCTCTCTAAAGCACTTCGTACAATGCATTTTCAGCAACAAACAAAATTTACTTGTGACTTGGTCTCTTGTGAGCTTGGGACCTCATTTCAGAGGTCTTCGCTATACTGACGAGTCATAACTACCTGACTTTTATCTTCAAATGATGAAGATTACTGTTTCCTCTGGCTGCATTCTTTATTGACGTGGTTCAGAAAAAGCTTCTTAGTAATATTCAATTGAAATATGTCTCTTTATTCTATTCTTTACTGACAATGAGATTTTATTGAGTAATTCTCCCTGATCTTCCAGACCTGCTATATCAGTCAGGGACCTGGGGACACCACCCAGGGCAGGCGGTGCTCTTAGACAACCAACACAACAGAACCATCATCCTTGCTGGGCATGAAGGGGCAAGGAAGGAGGTGGTTCCTGGAACTCAAGGAGGACAGCACAAGGAGAAGGCAGCCTGACTGGATGGGAGACTGTGGAAAATTTCATAGACAAGCCACAGTGAACCAGCAAGCGGGAATGAAGGACATAAGAGGAAAGAGAAGCCAGTATCCCAGGACACAGAGTGAAGAATGGGTCTGGAGGAGCAACTAGAAGACAGCACCAATCACATCACCCTCCAAACATTCAGAACCAGAAACTTCCTCTTGTTCTAAGGATTCTTTCTTATTCAGATTAAGACATCCATTCTTCTCTTGTATCACATATTTTCAAGATTTCTCACTCTCCCCATTATTTATTTATGTACTTGGCCTTGTTCAGGGTCTTTCCATTTTGGCCACATGATGTAAACCAATGTCCAAGTAGATGTAGAATGTTTCCTGAGGCTGGCCCATGAATGGAGGAGATAGGCTACCAGGGGTGGGCAAACTTTTTGACTCAAGGGCCACAATGGGCTCTTAAACTGGACCGGAGGGCTGGAACAAAAGCATGGATGGAGTGTTTGTGTGAACTAATATAAATTCAAAGTAAACATCATTACATAAAAGGGTATGGTCTTTTATTTCAGTAGTTTTATTTATTTCAAACTGGCCGGATCCGGCCCGCGGGCCATAGTTTGCCCACGGCTGGCTAGACTCTGGAAAAAGGCACAGGTCTTAGAAGGGGCTGAGTAAGACAAGGTAAATGGAAATCTATGATACCGAGAGAAGCTGGAGCTTCTAGGGGAGAAGGGAACAGTTGTCACAGTGGGACATGTTTGGGACATGGAGTAAATTATGCGGCTTAGTTTTGGCATCAACAAAGATTTCTGCAAGGCTTTTTTACAAGTTATTTTAATTCAGTGGACCTCAGCTTCCTCATTATAAACAAAGAACCACCAAATGCTGTATAGGGCCCAGGGTGTGGGTACAAAGGCCAATCTTCTTGGATTTGAATCCTGATTATGCTGCTTACTGGTTTTGTGACCTTGTTCAAGTTCCTTAACTTCACCAAATCTAAGTGGTTATCATAAAGTTTCTATTTGGCATAAAGAAAGTACTTAATAAAGATGAGTTATTAATATTTCAGACCTAGAGGTCAGTCATAGTTGTTCTTACCCATCAACTAATCACCAGCAACATAACTTAGGTCACAAATGTAACTATTTGGTACATTAGCCTTAGGGTTTGGACTATGATCTGTCACTTGCTATATTGTTAAGTTCTAGAATGTTTCTTACAAATAGAATAAAAATCTTCAAATATTCATGTGCTTAGCAATAAAAATGTTTGATGAAATGATGGTCTTTAATGTAAGAAAAATTATTTTCAACCTTAAGGGTTTGGTGTCATTTTGTGATAATTCTATGAAATATCTATGTTTCATTTTTATACATGTACAAAATATTTCCAAATGACATGTCATGTGTCTACTTCTAAAAATGTGTTTATAGTAGAAAAATGTATTTACTCTACTTCCTGTTTTTATAAACTGGAACTCTAAGAAGATATATGGACAATATCAAGAATACATGTTTATAAATTTCCATTTAGAGAGTTTCTCTTCACCTTTCAGAAATATGGGTCCATGAGTATATAGAAATTATGTTTTAAAGTTATTCTATGGTATAGTACATAAGTTTTGAATTTAACCTTTGTATTACATATGTAATTTAATATCAATTTTCTTAATAATTATTAAATTATCAAACTCTAAGTTATTAGTAATTATGCAAATTAATTTAAATTACTTATAAAACTTGAACTATTTCTTCTGTCCTCTAAATCTGGTTATGAATTAAATTTTTCACTGAGTTGGCTACACTTTGTACAATTAATTAAATCATGATAGAAACACATCAGAAAGCATGAATAAAGTGTTTCTAAGTTTTTCTTTTAATAAAGAAAAAAATGACTCTTTTGTGGATATCTTCTTTTCACATTTCTCTCACAATATTTAGGGAGACTAACACGGTTTTCTGAACACATAACGTTTAATAGAGTTGCAAGAGATGCAAAAATTGTTCTTGTGAGCATTACAACTTGTGGGATTATTATTTATGGTTGCAACTTGAACTGTTGGCAGTATTTGTTTTTTCTTAATGTCAGTTAAGTTTAACAATGAGAAAAATCAACAAAATAAATTAAATCCCATTATTAATACCTAAGAATTGATAAAACAAAATTTTTTTGTAAGATCTGATTTCAAAAGAAATGTGAATTTTCTCTGAATAACGAACAGTCTATAGCAGCATTATTCAATGAGTTATATCTGGTGGTAAATATCTTTGAATTAACAAGTTTGTTTTATTTGTTCTTCTCTTAGTGTTCTAAACATTAGAGTTCATTTTTTTAGTTATTATATTAATTTAAAGTACTTTTAATGTGGTTCTTATAAATATCTATATTTATTTTATTTTCATTGAATTCAAACTAACTTTGTATGTTTTCTGAAATATACACTTGAAATTTATTTTATAAGTTTTTTAAAATGACGACAGATGTTCCACACCTGTTTTGTATTTTCTAAACAAAACAATAAAAATTCTTTTTAGAAAACATCTTGTCTTCTTGGTACAGAAAAAAAAATGACGCAATTTCATATTAAGGATTAATAAATTAGGTCATACTTAAGTTAGAAAATCACTTTATTTTTAAAGCAAATTGTTTATTGTATTCTTTCATGAAATTGGTTTGCAATTTCATTCACCACTTACCAATAACTTTGTTAATTACAAAGAAATAATTTCTTTTTAAGCCAATTTATTTATGTACTGAGAGTAAATTTTAATATTCATTCATTTATTCATTCAAAAGACATTTTTTAGTCCTCATTAGATAGCAGACATTGTGTTAGGCAGTGAGATAAGGAAATGAATGACCTCATTCTTGAAGTGTCTAAAATATAGCGGAAGAAACAAACAAAAATAAGGACAGATACGAACAGGATTTTAGGGGCCACTAAGGGCACCTTAGCAAAGGACTGAAAACTAAGTGGAGTATTGAAGGATAGAAAGGAATATGTAGTCAGAAAAGTGACACTCCTTACAATCTAAGAACTAGAAATAGCTTTGTTTTTTTTTTTCTTTCTTCTTTCTACCAAAGTACTTTGTATTGCTCCTTAGCCTCAATGTCAAATTCCAGCCACTGCTGAATGATTGATATCCAATCTGATTTTCTGAACCCTGTCTGGAAGCTTAAAGACATTTAATTCAATCAGCCAAGATGTCCAAGTGGATTAAAAAAAAATCTTTGTTTGGTTGCAGTATATTACCAACAATTAATATGGAATACAATTCCTGTGAATCTCATGTATCTGTTGATGTCTCAGTATATCTGGGTTCAAAATCTCTGGTCTTTTCTTTAAATATAAATTTTATAGAAAATAAAGCCAAAAGCAATTAATGTAAAAGTAGCAGCATACCATAGTATTAAAACATATGTCTAATTAATATAAAATCAGTCTATTGACATATCAAGTCTTCTCCCTTTCACTTCATTAAAATATTAAAACCCTGACCTAGATTCCATTGCAGGATAACATGACTACATTACTAGCTATCGGGACACTGTGTCTAAATGCAGGACTTTGTAGCAGCTCTTATATTTTAAAAGTATAAACTCTGGATCCATATTCTTAGGGTTAAGCTGCAGTTCTGCCAGTCACTAGCTATGTGATTCTTAGCAAGTTCTTAATCTCTGAGCCTCAGTTGATGTATCTGTAAAATCAGGATAGATATTAGTATCAGGATACTATCCCTCTTAGGTTTATTATAGTATTGATAATTTCTGGAATATTTTAATGATTAAGAATGCTAGACATCATTATTTGAAATGATCAATATTAAAGTAGACAAAACAATTATGCCTAAAATACAAATACTGCAGTAATGGGAATAATGTGAAACCTAATTTACTAAACATAGTTTTGTTAACATACGGTCACGAGGGTCAAACTCTATTTCAATGTTATGTAATCTTATAGGCACTGAGTGAAATTAGGTATAACAAACTATACCCCAAACCTGTAAATTCTTTAAATTAAAATAATTTTCACAGAGAGCTTCTCTCTCGCCTTCTAAGCATAGTTTTACTTTGGAGTTTGATAACGAGTCTTCAAAGATGATCCCCAATTGAGATATGTCTCAGTATCCAGGCCTTTGTGTGCTCCCTTCCTCTTGAACTTGAGTTGACATTGAAGTACTTTTTGAATACTAGACTGTGATAATTGATGACAAATGACTTCTGAACCTGGATCATAAGAAATGTTGTCTCTTATTGCCTGGGTGTCATGGAACACGTGTGTTTTGGACACATCTTGAAATCAAGCTACGTGAACAGTCCAAGCATCATGCACAGGTGGGTCTCAGTGCCAAAGAATACAGCGCCAGCTGAGCTCCCAGGCAGCAGCCTTCATCAACTGCAGCCCTATGAATGAGCCATTGCAGTTAGCTAGTCCAGTCGCGTTTTCAGATGACTGTACCTCCGGTCTGTATCTCACTGCAGGGGCACGAGGGACATTAGTTGGGACCAGCAAGCTGAGTTCAGTCAAGCCACAGACTCATTAGGTTAATTCTAACATGTAATCTCAAACCACTAAGATTTGGGGTGTTTTGTTCTATAGCAATAAATGCCTGGAAATGATATGTAGTTTTAACAGTTTGTGTCCATTTGAACTTTTTAATAAAATGACATAAAGGGCTTTTTTTTTGTTAGCTAACATATTTTTGATGTGGTCACTAATTGAATAACAATATCATGAAAAGTTCAACACCTTTGAACATTCTGCATAAGTATTTCCTTCATGGTGAACATTCAAAGAGTTTCATTCTTGTTTCTCTTTTACTCGGATATTTTAGGTTCTGGTATTTATCTTTTCCATATGGCAGAAAGGGAGCGCATTAGCTGTTGGAGAAAGGAAGAAAAAAATCCATGACTTCAGCAACACAAGAAGCTGCTTATCGTTCTTGATAGCTCTACAAGAAACAGATGTCACCACAGTGACGTCCTGCCAGGGAGAGTGAGAGGAGAGAGGAATTCTGGGAAAGCAAATTAGATCACAAGCTTGTTGTGCTCACATACGTGTGCTACAAAAATAAGTGATAAGCATCGTGATAATTGCTAATGAATGGAACAAATTCTAGTCAAATACTAACTTTGATTAAAATACTTCATGTTAATGGCCTCAATCAACTTCATGCGTGCCTTCCAGATGTTGGGGGGGCGGAGGGGGGGGAAGTACAGATGTTTTTAAACACAATTGGACTTTCTCTGAAAACTCTCTCTTAAACTGCTGGTCTGATTCACTACCCAACAGTGAATTATATGAGATTCATATTGGCATCAGAGACTTTCTGATGTTACATAGATGGAAATCTGGGTGAGAGCAATGCGATACTAAAGTGTCTGTAAAGCCTCAGAATTTAGAAAAACATGAATTAGTAAAACAAGTTGTAGGTATTTAATAGTTGAAATATATTGGAAAGAATTGTGAAAATTATTTTCAGTTATAACCACAGAAGTAATGGATTCTAGGACCTCTCTCTAAGGAAGTTGTGGTAATAGGTAGATTATTTTTTCTTAAAGTTGCAATTTTTAAATATGACTCCCCTCATTTTTTTTTACACATTTGTTATATTTATCAAAATTGACAATCTTTTTCTCGGTCATAAAGCTTTCCCAAATAAGTAGCATTTGCATATGCTTCCACTGTTGCTACTATTTCTTCAAAATATTCTTCTCCCTTAGTAAATACTGTTGCTTTAATCTAGTGTGGGTTTTGCCAGACCATATATTTATTTTATTTCGTTGGCTTACCTTTTGGATTCCCTACATCTGTGAAACACTTTCCTGTTTACAAGCCCGAGTATAATTAAGGGAACTATGGGTACTTGCAAGGAATGCAGAAAGTTTGGCTTTAGTTTCCAGTCATAGTTCACTTCGCAGTCACACTTGTTATTTGCCATGGTTCTGGAATGTTATGTGAGAGGTGATATGTTCTTTTAAAAGAATCTTGGACCGAGAAATCATAACCTCATGAAAATCACCAAGGTAAGGAAAATGATGACAGACTTACTGCGTTTCATAAGAGCTGCCCTCTGGTGCTCCTTCCAATGAGTGGCGGTTACCTTTTATAAGCTCTGACAGCAACCACCCCCTTTCTGGTCTTCTTTCTCCATTTCTTCTATTATCACACAGTTGAGCCTGCTTAGCTAGTCCCCATTCCTGGGCCCTGGGTCATAAAGGCTGAGATATGACATTGTGTTTTCTAATCTGGCCTGAATCGCTGTTAGTTTCTGCAGTGAGAAAAATCCAAACCCACACACTGGCAATTCGACCACATTGATTGAGACCTGGTCTTCTTTCGTGTTTCAGGCACACATGGCCTTAATAAGGAAACAATTCCTGGCTCGATCCCTGACTTCAAAGATTAAAGATTCAATCTCACTAGAATACATCCCATTCTTAAGCCCTTTCCCCTTGATTTACGCCTCCAAATGCCCACTCTATCTCTCAAAGCACGTGTTTATCCTGTTTTGCATTTGGAAATTGTCATATTTTTCAATTCATCCAACACTCTACTGCCTAACTTATCTTTATAAAGCACAGACTTTATTTTTTTCTGATATTGGTACTTTTCAACTCAAAGTCTATTTGAGTGGTTATCTCTCTAAACCCTTTGCTTGGGTGTTACAGCCTGATATATTATAGCTAGGGTAGATTTATTTAATGTTCCAACCAGGACACAGTTATGAGTAAAGCAGGCACTATCAAATATTACAGCAGGACAACAGTTGTAAACCTGGAATTATGGTCATGCTAACTACAGCGTAGGCCACTGCACTTCCCATAACCTAGCATATTGGATTCCTCACCATTTCACAACCAGACATGTCAGCTTGCCTAGTTGTTTTTCTTTTCTTCAAAACAACGATTGTGCTTGCTAATATGAATGCATTAACATATTTCATCGTCAAAATGACTCTGTCATATTATTCCAATTGTACATATGAGGATCCTGAGGCACAAAGAAGCTAAATAACTTGGTTAGTTAGTGAAAGATCAAGATTCAAACAGGCACAAGGCTGGCTCCTGAGCCCTTGCCTGTATGCCCTCCTCCATACTGCTTTTCTGCATGTGTGTTTTCATTCATTTACTCCCTAAATTCCTTGTTCTCAGTATTTCAGAGAACAAGTTAAGGTTGGCTCCCTGGTTCTGGTTTGGGCCCCACCACCTACTTAACCTTGGGTAAACTACTTACCTTTCCTGTGACTCAGCTTGCTCAGTTGTAAGAAAAAAAGGGGATTATAGAAACACCTACTTCAAGGATCATTGTGATGATCACGTGAGTTAATTCATGTAAAGATTCAAGCATATTGTAAATTCATGATGAGTAATTTCTGTTACTATTAAATGCTACTCTTCCTCAAAACCTTTCTTTTCCTCATTGTCTTAGCACTTTTTGTTTTAATTGCTGTTAATGCTGGAGAAGCACTCACCTGGGAAAGCACAGATTTAATATCAGCATTTCTGGGGGTGTGGCTGCTTATCAGTATTTTTAGTTATTTTATTTTTAAAATATATTTTATTGATTTTTACAGAGAGAAAGGGAGAGGGATAGAGAGTTAGAAACATTGATGAGAGAGAAACATCAATCAGCCGCCTCCTGCACACCTGCCACTGGGGATGTGCCCACAACCAGGTACATGCCCTTGACCAGAATCAAATTTGGGACCCTTCAGTCCGCAGGCCGACGCTCTATCCACTGAGCCAAACCAGTCAGGGCATCAGTATTTTTAAAAACTGCCCCGGTGATTCAAATATGCAGCCAGTGTTGAGAAACTGCATCAAAGCCTTTCTGATATGAAAATCTTAGTATAGTCGCTCCGCTTTATCCTTGGGGTACATTCCCAGACCTCTGAGGGATGCCTGAAACCACGAATAGTACCAAAACCTACCGGTTGTTTTTTCCAATACATACACATTTATGATAAAGTTTAATTTATAAATTAGTCACAGTATGAGACTAGCAATAACCAATAATAAAATGGAATGATTATAACAATCCACTGTAGTAAAAGTTATGCGAATGTGGTATATCAAAATATTTTATCGTACTGTACTCAGCTTTTCATGTAAAGAAAGCATTTTACGGCTTCTCTTCGGCATAGCCAAATTGTCAGCATCACTACTCTTGTACTTTGGGGAAATCATTAAGTAAAATGAGGGGCACTTGGGCACACACACACACTGTGATGCCTCAACAGTCAATCTGAAAGCAAACATAGCTACTAAATGACTGATGGGTAGGCTGCGTATATTGCTGGATATGCTGGACAAAGAAATGATTCACTTCCCAGGCAGAAGGAGTGTTGAGGCCATGACACGTCATCACACTACTCAAAACAGTGCACAATTTAAAACTTATGAATTGTTTACTTCTGGAATTTTCTATTTAATATTTTGGGATCTCAGTTTACCACGGGTAACTGAAACTGTAGATAAGGGGGGACTACTGTACATATGTTTGTCTCTTTTCACAAATTTTAAACTCCGTGATCGAAACAGACAATAGGGCAGTGAAGGCCTGGTGAGTGGGTGGGAGCTGGATAGAGAGGGTCAGTTGGGGTATAAAGAAAACATTTGTAATACTTGCAACAATAAAGACAAATTAAAAGTAATAAAATAAAAAATAAATGTGGATTGATTAAAATAAATAAAGTGATTCTCTGGAATTAAAAAATAAAAAATAAATGCTATATCAAATTCTTCATAGCATTTCCAGTGGCAGCTAGCATGATGCTTTATACATATTGGCACAAATATTAATTCTTTTGAATTAAGTAGATATCCTCAAAATATGTTCATTGTTACAGGATAAAGGGAAAAATACTTTTGTTAACACGGACGAACTCAATAGATGTCTTAATCAGAGGTTGGCAGGAATCCAGGTTATAGGGTTGGATGGGAAAGTGGCAAGAATGTAGTAGTAAGGCAAAAATCTAGGTTTTAATTTTAAAATAGTGGTCTAAAAACTTGGCTAAAAATCACCAAGATTTTACAAAATGTGAGCCCTTCAGTTCCCCAGGAGATTCCAATGTGCAATCAAGGTTAACTACTAACTTAGATGGATCACAACAGATCTGGGATCTCTCTCCTTCTACCACAAGATCTGGAAGTTAACATCTGCAGTTTGCAGTAAAGTGCCATGGGAATGAAGAGAATGGAGGACATGCTCATGTGTAAAAGTATCTGGATATACGGAAGAAGCAGATTGCTAGGATTGGAAATATGTACACATGCATGTGCTGAAACATACACATACATTTATATTTTTAGGTCACCCTTCCCAACTATGTAGTGAGAAAGGGAGTATAATATCTGTAGTGACAGTATGTCCCAAGACACTATTATTTGTGAAATAATTTCTTTTTGGTGAAGAGGTCAAGGAATAGCTCTGCCAACACAGCCACTAAATATGCAAAGTCAGAGTGATATGGATTGAAATCAGATGGCTATAACTTGTCCACTTACCTTAGAATTATTAAACTAGTGTTGCTAAGTACTAGGCACCATTTTTACTATGTTTCAATCACAATTAATTGTCAAGTGGGAGGATTTTTACATTATTATATTCAATGCTTTTTGGAATTTTAACAAATAATAAGGACTAAAGGATTAAAGATACAATGTAAGCATAAATTAAGAATTTGAATGTTTGTTCTATAATGCACAAATTGCTAGCACATTACATATTATTTCAGGCTGAAATAAAACCAATGCTCATACTGTATTATTCATGTTCTTTTAAATTTTTATAAGTTTTTATAGCCTGTAACATTATTTATGCAAATATCTCTCTATTTAAACAATTCCTACAGGTATCTATTTCTCCTTTCTCTAAAGGAGATAAACATAATCCTATATAATAAAGAGATAATATGCTAATTAGACTAAACAGCCAAACAACCTTCTGGACATCCTTCCAGATGATCTTCTAGATGAAGCCAGGGCTGTGAGGGCTGAGCCCCTTGCATGAATGTCCTGCATTGGGCCTCTAGTGTTTCAATAATACATTATAATGTTTTTTAAATTATAGCTTTTTTTCAATCATTCCCCAAAATACAGTGGGGCCTTGATTTACGAGTTTAATTCATTCTATGACAGAGCTCGTAACTCAAATTACTCATATGTCAAATCATTTTTCACCATTACAATGACACGTGATGCTGGGCTGATGTTGTGGCATTCACTGTGATGTTCGCTGCACCAACTAGCGGTGGGGTATCTGAAGCTGGCTCATAACCCGAATTTTAGCTCGCAACTCAAAGCAAAAAATCGGCTGAGAGACAGCTCGTATCTCAAAAAACTCACTAGTCAGGACACTCGTAAGTCAAGGCCCCACTATATACAAGTAATGCATTCCTCCCAAATTGTTGGTCTTAAAATCTTTGTAGTGAAGAGGCTAACTATATCCCATATAAGAAGATAATGTTATTGATTCATCCATAGGATAATATAATAACACCTGGGATGTATTGAGTGCCTAGTATCAGCCAGTTTGATTTTAATGCTTTATCTGAATTAATGAATAAATCATCAAAACAATTTTGTGAAAGTGGTACCATGTAAATGTCCATTTTGCAGGTGAGGAAAATGAGGCAGGGAGCATTTAAATCACCCACCCAGGGCCCAACTAAACATGAAAAGATCTGAAATTTGAATCTCAAGTAAAAGGACCCAAAGCTATGGGCCTATGGTATTAGACTTAATTTGATATTTCCCCCCAATATTTGACTAAAGAGGGGGTTAGTTTGACCTACTTGATCGTCATCATTTCACTGGGCCCTCTTTCTGGCTACACTTAACAAACCCTGTGGCTATGACACACTGCTGTATAGATGCACATGGCGGGAAGTGTCAAGTGCTCTGATGATAATGTTCTAAGATCAGAATCGGGGAGAAAGAAAAATGTTCAGCTCCTTTGCTTTTCTCCTTTGCTCCCTTTTCAGAAGTACATCCCAACTCTTTTTCTTTCTGCTTTCTTTTAATTGGTAAAAAACATACACTCTGTCCTGAGGAATACAATGGAAAAGATCTGGGTGAAAGGTAAGCTCCCAAATAACTGAAATGAGAAGATGGAGTTAAGAGAAATATTCAAAGCTGAATAATGCTGATCTGTAATGTGATATTCTCAACACATTCTCACCACATTATCCATCCATTAAGAACAAATAAAAACAAGTAAAACATTATTTATAATTAACCTCCCAATGACAACTGTAGTATTTTAAAGAAAAAAGCCAAGATTTCTGATTATTTTTCCCTTCATGTGTCCTACGTAATTTTATTTCATTGTTTTAGTTCTTCTTGGTGTCATGCTAAATTATCCTACACTAGAGGCCCAGTGCATGAAATTCATGCATGGGAGGGGATCCCACAGCCTGGCCTGCACCCTCTCCAATCCGGGACCCCTTGGGGAATGTCCAACTGCCAGTTTAGGTCCGATCCTGCAGCGGGATCAGGCCTACACTGGCAGTTGGACATCCCTCTCACAATCCGGGACTGCTGATTCCTACCATTCACCCGCCTGCCTGCCTGATTGCCCCTAACCATTCTGCCTGCCTAACTGATAGCCCCTAACCCAGGGGTGGGCAAACTTTTTGACTCCAGGGCCACAATTGGTTCTTAAACTGGACTGGAGGGCCGGAACAAAAGCATGGATGGAGTGTTTCTGTAAACTAATATAAATTCAAAGTAAACATCATTACATAAAAGGGTACAGTCTTTTTTTTTTTTTTTTTAGTTTTATTCATTTCAAACGGGCTGGATCCAGCCCGCAGGCCATAGTTTGCCCACGGCTGCCCTAACCCCTCTGCCTGCCTAATCGCCCCTAACCACTTGCCTGCCTGCCTCATCAACCCTAACTGCTTGCCTGCACGCCTGATTGCCCCTAACTGCTCACCTGCCTTCCTGTCCGATCCTGCAGCGGGATCAGGCCTACACTGGCAGTTGGACATCCCTCTCACAATCCGGGACTGCTGATTCCTCCCATTCACCCGCCTGCCTGCCTGATTGCCCCTAACCATTCTGCCTGCCTAACTGATAGCCCCTAACCCAGGGGTGGGCAAACTTTTTTGATCGCCCCTAACTGCCACTGAGGCTTTGTTTGGAAGGACATCCGGAAGGTCATTTGGCTGTCCGGTCTAATTAGCATATTACCCTTTTATTATTATAGATTTTAAGAACTCAACTAAGGTCATGAAAAAGAATTAAGTATTT
>NW_006294243.1:846625-847151 GCF_000327345.1 Myotis davidii
GACTGCCTGACCCCCCCTAACTACTTGCCTGCCTGCCTGCTCACCCCTAACCTCTCTGCCTGCCTGCCCGATCCCCCCTAACCACTTGCCTGCCTGCCTCATCAACCCTAACTGCTTGCCTGCACGCCTGATTGCCCCTAACTGCTCACCTGCCTTCCTGATCACTTCTAACCACTCGCTTGCCTGCTTGATCACCCCTAACCACCGCCGCCACAGCTGCATCTGGAAGGATGTCTGGAATGATGTCCAGAAGGTCATTTGGCTATCCAGTCTAATTAGCATATTACACTTCTACTTTATATATATACTAGGGGCCCAGTGCATGAAATTGTGCACCTTGAAAAGAACTGTAGGCCGTGAAGCTGCAGTGGGCACAGGGGCAGGTCTTGGCCCATCCTCCGTGTCCCCGCCAGGCCTCTCCCACCATGGCCTCCGGTCCCTGCAGCTGGTGCCAGCAGTGGGTGCTAGCAGTGGCTGCTGTCCCAATTGCCCCTCAGGAGCAGGGGGAGGGAGAGAGCCCTCAGGG
>NW_006294243.1:848211-849439 GCF_000327345.1 Myotis davidii
ACCAGGCCTAGCACCTCTGGCCGAGGCGTCCGGCCCGGGCAGCGGGGACCCGCAGCTGCCTCGGCCCCGTGATCGTGGGCTCCGCTTTAGGCCCAGGCAAGGGACCCCTAGCTCCCTGGACTGCCAGCTTTGACTGTGCCCAGCTCCCATCGCTGGCTCCACCCCTACTTCCTGCTATCACTGGCCAAGGCAGCAAAGGCACCTGATTCTCCGATCATGGCTGGAGGGCAGGACAAAGGCGGCCCCAGGGCCACCTTTGTCCTGCCTCCCAGCTCTTAGTTCCCCCCTGGGTTTCCGATCATTGTCAGTGACTAATATGCAATTAGACCAAATGACAAAACAACTGAACAACCGGACAATGGTCGCTATGACTTGTGCTGACCACCAGGGGGTATGCACGGAACATGGCAGGCATTGGCCGAGGCGGGATGGTGGAGCAGGTGAGGGGGGACGCCAGACCAAGGCAGGCGAAGGTCGCTGTCATCAGGAAGAGCCTCTGGTGTTTACCAAAAATTCTTTGCTCCTGCGCACCACGGTCCTGCCCAGCGCTCCCACCTGCTGCCAGTGCTGGCCCCACTCATACCCGCTGCAAGTGCTGGAGCTGCCACTCACATCTGCTGATGGCACTGAGTGATTGGGACCAGTGCCAGGCACTGGTAGTGGGTGCAAGCAGTGGTTGCTGGCCCTGATCACCCCTGAGGGCTTCTCCACCTCCCTCTGCTCCTGAGGGGTGATCGGAGCAACAGCCACTGCTTGCACCCACTGCTGGTGCCAGCCCCAATCACTCTGCACCGTCAGCAGGTGTGAAAGGGGCCTGTTTGTTAGTGTGTGGGAGCGGCAGCAGCAGGAGCAGGGTTGCAAGTAGACAGATGACCAAGGGCCATGGCGGGAGGTGCCAGGCAGGGGTGCGGAGGATGGGCTGAGATTGGTCCCTGTGCCTACCCCAGCCTTGTGGCCCACAATTCCTTTCAAGGTGCACAAATTCCTGCACTGGGCCCCTAGTTAAATTATAAACTTACTAGAGGCTCGGTGCACAAAATTTGTGCACTTTGGGGGAAGGGGGGACCCTCAGCCCAGCCTGCACCCTCTCCAATTTGGGACCCCTCAGGGGATGTCTGACTGCCGGTTTAGGCATGATTCCACAGGCCAGCCCAAGGGGCCCCACTGGTGCATGAATTAGTGCACGGGGCCTTTAGTTATTAAATAATTTGAAATGGGATTGTTAAAT
>NW_006294243.1:850283-864764 GCF_000327345.1 Myotis davidii
AGAGGCCGGCAAGGCAGGCGGGGAACGTTGGAGTCCTCCGTCACTGAAGCACGCAAGCCTCATGTTCAGTTTAAGCTGCCTGGCTGCCGGCCGCCATCTTGGCTGGCAGTTAATTTGCATATCTCGCTGATTAGCCAATTGGAAGGGTAGCGGTCGTATGCCAATTACCATGTTTCTCTTTTATTAGATAAGGATATTTTAATTATTGCTGGATTTTTTACAGTTTATAAGAGCATGATTTATGTTTCCAATAATAAAGCACACTATGTTTCCAGTAGTTTTATTTATTAAAGTATAAAGCTATTTTAAAAGATTGCCACATTCTGGCCTTTTGTTAAAGCGAGGTAACTAAAAATGTGGCCCATAGATGGACAGCAGCATTATACCCAAGGGCTGGTTAGGAACACAAGTTCTCTTTTCTATTTCATAACTGTAAGTGTGAACCTTTTGACTCCCTTCACCTAGTAAGTCATGGATGTAATGTACAGCATGGTGATTATAGCTAATGATACTGTATCACCTAATCAATAGTTGCTAAGAGAGTAAATTAAAAGTTCTCATTACACACACAAAAAATGTGTAACAATGTTGCTGATGGATGCTAACTAATTTCTTGTGGTGACCATTTTGCAATGTGTACAAATATCAAATCATTATGCTGTATGCCTAAATATAATTATATGTCAATTATACCTTGATTAAAAATATATGGAGAGCCCTAGCTGGCTTGGTTCAGTGGCTAGAGCAGCCGTGGGCAAACTATGGCCCGCGGGCCGGATCTGGCCCGTTTGAAATGAATAAAACTAAAAAAAAAAAGACCGTTTCCATCTCTCTCTCTCCCTCTCCTTTCCTCTCTGAAATCAATAAAAATATATTTTAAAAAATAAATGGAGAAAAAAACAAGAAACATGAGTTTTCAAGTCCTACTCAATGCCTGTTAAGTGACAAACTCTGCGATAGGAGCTCTCTGAGTGATCTTTCCTGGGGTATGTGGTCTGAAGTTAGAGGAGGACTATTTCACACCAATAACTTATAATACTAGGTCATGCATATCAAATCTGCAGATGACCCAAAATCTGGGAATGATAACCCAGCATTATTTGGGGGGAGGGAATAAAATGTTGCAAACTAGAACTATTAATGTACTTAATAAAATAATATCTAACATTGATAAATATGAGGTCATTATACTTTAACCATGCATCTGTTCCACAGTAACTGTACATCAAATATCATGCCAGATAATGGGATAGATATATATCCTGCTTTTACGAAGCAATTTTAGGCCTGTTTTGAAGAAGTGATATTTAGACCAAAGAGACAGTTCTTTACACATGTAATTAAAAACACAGAAAAACAAGTGTGCCAGTTATTAAGCTATTGTCTTCAGTTTCAACACCCCGGACCCGGTACGCTTCTTAGCAATGCTTGCTTGCGCAGGGACTCGGGGAACGCTATTCCTGTTTGGCTGGCCTCCTGTGAAGCTCTGGGGGGATGCTAAAGGGGGCTGTAAGGCTATGGAAAGAACAGGGACTTCCTCTTTCCTCTGCGCTCCCATTGGCTTTCCTGTGCTGTAAGTGTCTCCCTAGCTCTGCTCTTTCATCCTGCAGATGATTTGTCCCAAAATCAGCAGCTGAATCCAGTTTGCAGTTTTTTCAGTACTTACAGAAGCAGCTTTTCCCGCAGATCTTTGAAAACACCACAACCGATCGGATAGGCTAGTCCTCCCTCCTCAGAAGTCTGAAATCAAGCCAGACCATGTGGCTCAGTGGTTGAGTGTTGACCTATAAACTAGGAGGTCACGGTTTGATTGCCAGTCAAGGCACATGCTCAGGCTGTGGGCTGCATCCCCAATGTGGGGCGTGCAGTAGGCAGGTGATCAATTATTCTCTCTCATCCTTGATGTTTCTATCTCTCTTTTCTTCTCCCTTCTTTTCTGAAATCAATAAAAATATATTTTGAAAAAAGAAGTATGAAATCAAGTAATTCCTGTCCTCCCTGCTCCCCCAGAGCCCTATCCTGAGCTAAAAACTAGCACCAGCTCACAAAACCCTCATGTGAACTTCCAAGTTTTAACAATTCTACTCTCTGGTTTTTTTCTCTAGCCCTGAAGGTGGTAGTTTCTTCTGAAATTGCTACTCCATGATGACTTAGTGCTCCACTTTTGCCCTGATACCTTTGTTAGCTTTATGCCTATTAACAATTCATCATATTATCTCTGTTAAAATAAGTAATGAGCTTTCTGTCTCCTTACGGGACATTGACCAACACAATAAATGATAGTAAATAGTGACTGCAAAATGGTTAAACAACAAATCCCTAAACTGTTTAAATCAGGGAGTATGCTTAATTGAATTTCAGTGTTTGGCCCGTTGGGAAACCACCTTCAGTTCTGACCTCAATTTGGAAGTTGCTTTCTTTGCCAAATGTAGAAAACACACATATAATAGTCAATGTATCCTATGTGAAACAAAGAAGCTACCACTTAATGTTCTAATATGTAAAAGGGGAATAAGAGGGAAAAAAAAAACATGCTTATTTCATGTTTTTCCATAAAGCAAAACTTGAACTAATGAGTTGAAGTTAGAAGAAAGACCTTTCAAAGAATCAACCCTGTCTAAAGATAAAAAGAACTTCTGAGGAAGAAGCAAATTCCTTACGATAGAAGTGCTCTAGTGAAAACTATTATTTGATACTATTGTATGGCATAATTCTTCATTTGGAAAGGTCATTGAATTAGGTGAGTTAGCTTATTATACTGGGGTTCTATGATGTTGGCATTGGTGTATTAATTTCATTATGCCCTTTTTTCAGTGATAGACATTTTTTTAATGTGAAAAAAGAAAGGTAAGGCAGTGCAATGGACTGCATGTCACATCCTGGAAAAATTCATATGTTGAAACCAAGTGCCCAATGTGATGGTATTTGGTGGTGAGGCCTTTGAGAGGTGATGAGGTCAGGAAGGTGGAGCCCTCATAAATGGGATTAGCACCCTTGAAAAAGAATCCCCATCCCCATCGCCACGTGAAGCCAGAACAAGAAGACAGCTATCTTTAAACCAGGAAGCAGGCCCTAACCAGATACAGAATCTACCAGTACCTTTATCTCAGACTTCCCAGCCCCCAGAATTGACAGAACTAAATTTCTGTCATTTATAAGCTATTTGATCTATGGCAATGGTTCTCAACCTTGGCTGCACATTAGAATCACCTGGGAATCTTTTTTTTTTAAATCCTGATTTCTGGGCCTCATCCTCGGATGAGGGTAGCTGGACCTCGGAGGATGAGGCCCAGAAATCAGGATTTTAAAAAAGATTCCCAAAGTGATTCTAATGTGCAGCCAAGGTTGAGAACCACTGGGCTATGGTAATTTGTTATAGCAGCCTGAACAGACTAAGACAGGGAGTAAAGTTTGAGTTAGAGGACGTTGGAACATATGACTGACTGAAGCCTGCAGAGATAGTAAGGTACTAGAGCAGGGCAATGAATTAGGAAAATAATTGTAAAGAACTTGGGCAGATAGGCTGGAAGAAATCCCTCCTACCCTTGGCCCCTTTAATCCTAGCAATAATCAAGGTCAAAATTCCCTGCAGCTGAGGTTTTGTCCTTGTCTCAGGTTTCATGGCCCACATTGAAATACTGTGTTCCAGAACAGCATGTGCACATGAGAAGGGCTCATCTGTGAGATGGTTGCTTTTTTAATCTTTTTTTTTAAGTTTGCTAAGATATTTTCAATAAATTTGAAACTTTATGTTATATTGGAACATGATACAAGATGATATTGACATTTCTAACGAAAATATTAGGAAATATTCTACAATATCCTCATCAACCGTGACAACAGTGCAGCTTATTGGAATACATCCCTTTAAAATTTTGCCCAAATCTAATAAATAGACAGCAGTAAGAATTCTTAGTATTTATGAGATATTAGAAACACATGGATGCCAATTTCTATAAATGATGTAAAAAGGACAATCATATATAAGATTGGCAATTATGCTAGGATGAATTAGAAAAATCTGCTAAGACATAGCTATGTTGTAGCTTTCACATGTAAATATATTTGAAAGGGTGAATTGATATTTATGAGAGATGACTTATTTTTTTTTTTTACTGAGACAATGCTAAAAGATGTATATTAAAATGAGAAAGGAAAGAATTATCTTTGTTCTTTGTATAGAATATGCCAAGCATCCCATTAATGAGGAATATTAAATGTTTAATGTCACTGAGACCCTAATTTTAATTAGGAACTAACCATTTATTTCATATTTCAGTTCTTTAACTTCATAAATACATAATCATCGATGCAAACCTTCAGTATTCCAATAATTAGTGGACATAGATAAAGATTATTTCTGCATGTTAAGAAATGGCAAAATTTCAATGGTGGAAGGACATTACAATTTTCTAAAGACTGGATATTTATTGCTATACATCTAATTTTTCTATTGATCAAATTGTCTTACTTTAATGAGAATAGGTACAGAATTATTTCACTTATAGCATTTCAAGTAACAGGATTTGGAAATTTTAAGAGATAGGATTGAATATTTTCCCAAATATTTCTTTTTTTAATATATTTTATTGATTTTTTACAGAGAGGAAAGGAGAGAGACAGAGAGTCAGAAACATCGATGAGAGAGAGACATCGATCAGCCGCCTCCTGCACATCCCCCACTGGGGATGTGCCCGCAACCCAGGTACATGCCCCTGACCGGAATCGAACCCGGGACCCCCCAGTCCACAGGCCGACGCTCTATCCACTGAGCCAAACCGGTTTCAGCCCAAATATTTCTTAAAGACTGCTTATTCAATATATTGGAATCAAGGTCTGACTTTTGTAGTATACTTGAAAGTATAATAAACACATTTTAAAGATCCGCTGAACTTGTGTCACATGATCTATGACAAAAACCCTTCCTATTTAGTTTCATTTATTACTATTTTCACTGTAAAAGTCTTATGATACTGAAACATGTTTTCCTCTAAGTAGAGATCTAAAGTGGACAAGTGTATACTAAGGTACATATTTTGGCTGTTAGTCATTTTACCCTATTCCATTTCCCCCGAAAACTATAGAATACAAATACTTTCCTGGACTTCTATAGAGAGCTGTCTGAAAGCTAAGGGAGGAACGTTTTCAATCGGTTATGCCAATGGTTAAAGTGAGGCATAACTTGATACAATCTGTGTAAGAAACTGAAGTTTTCTCCAGTGAGTCTGACTCCGAATATCTACTCTCTTAAGACAATACGAGTACAACAAAACGGATTGTTTTTCACTTTTTGATGGGTGCTGATTACAAAGTAACAAATATGTTTACTTCTCAATGGGAGAGCTGGTTTCCATGGGGACCAAACCAACCTCATCTGCTGTTTTGCAGACCATGCTCCACGTACCACCTCCACTTTGGCAGAACAAGAGAGTGTCTGCGCGCAGCTACCCTGGCAAGTGTGCACAGCCATCTATACAGTGTCTCCTCGTTTCCACCCCCTTCCAACAGCAGAGCCCAGGAGGGGGCTTCAAGGATGTGCAGCCTTCCTCCCACTTCCAAGTTGCATCGCTTGTGATGCTCTTTGAAACTGGAATGTTCTACATGATGATGATAAACATCCGCCATGTGTCACCATGTTTCTTCAAGTTAAGTGTCAAATTATCTGGCAATATCAATAGCTGCCTATTTTTTATTGTTGTAATGCCTTTATTACAGATTCCGAACAGATCAATGGTACTTTTCACACAGATTGATCAATATCATGCTCTGGCAATTTGCCCTATTTCATCTATGCTGACTACTGATTCGTGTCTTCATCATACTCTTAGTCCCAGCTTGCAAAGTGCCAAGCATTGTGCTAAGCATGGGGTGTACAGAGATGTGTAGCAGTCTCACTCTCAAATCTCAGAATCTGGAGGAGGAGGATCCCAGAAGTGGTATTTGTCAATCACTGTGGTGAGTGTATGGTAAGAGACTTGCAGTGGATGATATGGGGCCACAGAAGGGATGGGTCATTGAGAAAGCCAGAGGAAGGCTCTGTGAGGGCCTTTTTTAAAGGACCGGTGTAAATCAGTCTGGTGAAGAAACAGCCTGAGGCAGTGAATGGCAATAGGAAACAGTGGCTTCTGACAGGAGCCAGAGCCATTCTGTGTTCAATCAAGTCCTGTGAGGTGGGTGGAGCAAAAGCAGTGAGCTGACATGGGCCATTAGTGCCCCAATAAAATGTGAGACATTTTGGGTTTGACCCAAGGCCATTGAAGAAGTATAAAGAGAACACATAAAGAGGACAATTGCATGTCTTTGAGAGAGAAAACTGTGGAATGTGTATTTGAAGAAAATGAGATGTTTGAATAAATGAATAAATGGTCATTTATTTTTCTGGGTCAAAAACATAGCCCTAGTGAATGCTGGCGCCAAAACCTTTAACATCTAAAACTCAATATTTAACCGAATGCACTTCATAGTTGCTATTAAAGCAGATGTGTTACACTTTTATGTGTTTCTACTTAGCGCAGAGAAGAGAAGAGAATGGCAGAGAATGGCACACTGTCGGTCCTACAGATATGTAAGGGCTCTGGGGAGTAAACCTGGTGCTTCTTGGGTCATTGGCATGTACTGAACCAATGGATAAATATACAGGGAGTCAAGAACATTCTCAAAATCTGAGTTTTCCACTGGGCTGTAAAAAATATAGCGAGTTTCCACTACCAGAAGTAGAAAGGCAGAAACCTAAAAATGTGAAGGAACTCAGAGTTTATAAATTCAATTATTTCATTTTACCGAAGTGCAAAAGAAGAAAGGCCAAAAGGTAAAGCAATTTTATCTAAATCAGACAAGGATCTCCATCATTTTTTGTTCAGAGTTCTTTTCACTCAGACCTACAAAGTGTAGGATAAAAACAGCGGATGTAAAACGACAATTTAGGGCATTGGGAGTGACAGTCAATTATGTGCTTTGTGTGGTCCTTTCCCAGTCTAAGAATCCATGTTTTGTTTTGTTTTTTAAGATGTTCCATTTTAAAAGATTAAAAATAAAATGTTAGCAAATGAGTTTGACACATTCTGACTTCTCTCAAGTTAAAGTTAATTCATTTGAAATAACCACACTTTCCCCATTACCTTTTTACATTCCACTCTTACTAATTTATTGGAAGCTTAGAGTTCTGTTTAGTAAGCATGTATTGAGGTACCATATTGATAAGATGGTTTGTCTATTCTAGAGGAGGGTATAACCTAGTAGTGCGATCATATATCATTAAAATAACAAATTTTATTTCTTGGGAAATTGACTTTAAGATCAGTCTGCTAGCCATTTACAGCAATGTTTTGTAATAACGCCACTAACAATGCAAGGAACATAAACTTAAAACATCAAGCCATTCATTAAGAGAAGAAAAAAAAAAAACACAAACTCATGATGTATGAAAATATTTTTAAGTATTTTGAAAACTAAAAACTAACTGGTAAAACGGAAACCAAAGATTGTGAGTGGTTTAAGCAAGAGTCATAAGAAGTTTTTGTTTGTTTTTTGCAAGTGTTATTAAAATATTAAGTGAAAAGTAAAGCATTTGTTCTTTCATCCGGAATAGTAATAACTATTATTAATATTTCAAGTTACAAAATGTGTGGACATTTGTATGTGTGTGGGTGCCATTCAGTTCAGTCTTGGGCAATTGAAATGGCTAAATAACACCCATATGGGAAACAGCTTGGTACGCCCAGTGTAAAGGAAAAGGTGTTGGCAGGGAATCCGTGATGGAGGCTTTATTATTTTCACTGGTAGAGGTGATGTACATGTCCAGCTTCCAGGGTTTGTTTCTTTTCTTCAGATTTCATTTCTTTACTTTCTTTTTTGTTAATATGTTAGACTTTGGCTAGGTTTTTACAGAATGGAATATTTTTCAATAATTAATGCTCATGCCTGAAAAAAATAGTTGTCTTGGAGGGTGATGGAAGGCAATCTAAATATTTAGTTTTACATACCAAGAATCAGTTGCATTATAGAAGAGATGACAAATATAAAACATAGTTTCTACCTGACACAACTTTCCACTCTTTGTAGGGCCACATGGCATATGTGAAGCAAAGATAATTCTATAATAGTAGTTATATGAACAGTTAACATATATTGAAATTTATTATCTGTTAGGACCCTTTTTAGTTATTTCCATGTAGTGCTGAATGGATTTCATTTTGTTCCCATAATCTCTATGAAATTAGCATTATGATGATGCTGATTTTGCAGTTGTGGAAACTGAAGGACTGAGAATTTAAGTAACTTAAACCAGTGAGTGTGGATCAGCAGTCTAACTCAGGCAGAGTTGTTCCACATCCCAACTTTTCCCAACAATGGTAGGAAGACTTTGGGTAGTAACTTTGGGTTAAGATATCAACATTGTTATATTTCTTGCAATAATTCACTAGAGAAGACATTTAAGACTATGGTGTTAATACTGATTATGGGAAGGAACTCAGAATTTGGAATCAGGAGGATGCAGCTTCAAATCTCCATTCTGCAAGGAGAGTGAGGTACTTAGCTTCTGTAAACTCGCCTTCATCTGTAAAAGACATCATGTCACTCATAGTATTGTTTTGAGGATTAACTGAGGTAATACATGTGTCTGGCTAATAGCTGGCATATAGTATTCTTTCAGTGAATGGTTTTTTTTTTAAAGCAAAGATCTAGTGTATATAAGAATACATCATCACAGACTAGTTATCTTTTTTAAAATCCTCATATAAGAATATGTTTATTGATTTGAGAGAAAGGGAGGAGGTAAAAAGAGAGAGAGAGAGAAAGAGAGAGAGAGAGGTAGCTTCCCATACATGCCCCAACCAGGGATTGAACCCTAAACCTAGGTGTGTTCCCTGACTGGGAATCAAACCTGCAACCTTTTGGATATGGGAGGATGCTCCAACCAACTGATCCACCCAGCCAGGGCCAGACCAATTATCTCCATTTAAGCAGAATGAAGTTTTAAGTGTCAAATAATTTTTGAGGCTTATCTTTCTGAACTAGAGGGTAAACATTTTTTTTAAAAAAAAACATGTATTTTTCATTTCACTTTGGAATTCAATAGTATATATACTTGATTTTGGTGCAGTGTAATAATTCCAGTTCTAAATTTCTGAGGTTAGAAAGTTCAAACTGATTCTTATCAAAAAGCAAACTCTGAATTATTTGTCTATATTACATAAATAAATGTTTTTGGATGCAGGAATTCAGACTACTAACATCAAGGACCTTAAATTTAACACTGATGCCAAATCTGTTTTTTTTTTTAATATATTTTATTGATTTTTTACAGAGAGGAAGGGAGAGAGATAGAGAGTTAGAAACATCGATGAGAGAGAAACATCGATCAGCTGCCTCCTGCACATCTCCTACTGGGGATATGCCCGCAACCCAGGTACATGCCCTTGACCGGAATCGAACCTGGGACCTTTCAGTCCGCAGGCTGACGCTCTATCCACTGAGCCAAACCGGTTTCGGCCCAAATCTGTACTTTTTTAAAAAAAAATTTCCATGGACTTTCAACATAACTGATTTTTTAAATTAAAATTTCACCCTTAGGAAAGTTTCTAATAATTTTCATAAAGGGTGATATAGAAGAAAACTTTCATGTTTTATTTTTATATACTAGTAATCAAATAAAATATCACAGAAAATTGCTCTACCCTGTCCCTTTTTAACATGTTTTGAAATATAACATCTCAAAAACAATACATCTTTGAAGATGAATAATTCATTATTGAAAGGTATTCAAAGCACGTAACACAGTCATATTTTAAAATATTTTCCTATTTATAGTTTAATGAGTTTTTAGGTATTTTAAGCATATTCAGCCTGGATCAGGTAATGATGTCTGCTATAAAGGAAGATCTTGCTAAAAATGTAACAGAGCAATTAGGCATTATGTCTAGTGGGAACAGTTTGTCATAGGCAATCGCAACATGAACCAACTCTAAAAATATAATCCATAATTATATTAAGGAGATAAAAATCTGACAGAAGGTAGGGCTGATGCATTACAGAAATTAAAAAAAATTACATTTTTGCTTCATTAGAGTAGGCTTTTCATGTATTTTACACTTATACAAAATGAAACTATCACAGACTTAGATCTAAACAGTTAAGAATTATTACCTATAAAGAGTCAAAATCATGGGGCTTTCAGAATCACAAGCTTTTTTAACATAGATTTGGAAACTTCAAATAACTTCTAGTTTCAAGTTGGCAACCAGAGAATCACCAATTCATGCAGAAGTATCAGTATTATGTAACTAATCTTTTGGACATACATAGGATCGATCTAGAATGTGGTTTTAGACAGCTGAATCCCATGTGCCTTGTTCTTACAACAGTATCTGTCACTGGGGCCGATGAGTCTCGCCTTGAATCGTCTCGTCCCCTGGAGTGCAGGAAAGTGATGTGGCAGGGCTGAGAGCAGGATTCACACATGGCCTGTGACATGAAATTCACCCCAATTTGCCCTTCGTGATATTAGCAGTGGTAAAGGGTAATTCGTCAAGGTCTGTAGCCACTGGAAATTCATGAATTTCAAATTAAAATTTGAGTCTTCTCTAGTAAATATATATTTGAATTATTAAGGAATTCTCAATTTGGGGAGCAGTGAAGGACTTCAGGGGACCAAAGAGCCTGGGAACGTGGTCAGATTGTACTCTGTTTTATGTGTATGTGCATTTTCTCTGAGGAGGGACTTTACTTTCATTACATTTTCAAAGGGACCGATGATCAAAAAAAAAAAAGTCAAGAGAAAAGAAATTCCAAACACACCCTCATACATTTTAAGAGGCTTGGAAGAATTGACCTAAGCTTAAATTATGTCAAAAAATTATCTGTAGATGCTCTTTAAATAGTATACAGAAATATCCTGATGAGGTGATCTGAGAATTATTCTTATTTTTATGAATGTTCTATGCCTGAAAATCTGAAGTGCATATTCAGAGAGAGGAACAAGAGTGAGAGAGTAAAAAAATCACAAACATTTATTATTATGCACCAGGTGCTGAACTAGGCACCCTACATACATGAATGTGTAGGTATCTCAAACATTGCATGGCAGTTCACACCATTACTCTTCATTTACAAATTAAAAATGAAAAGCAGAAAGTTAAGAAACTTGACCAAGTTAATGTAGGCTATAGGAGAGAGATTTGGAGTTCTCTCTAGTTCTGACTGGACTGTATTATTTGTGATATATCATTGTTTTACTTTTTGTGTTTAAAATAAATGTTAGCATTTTTGTGGGTATAAAGTGTCAAGGATTTTGTTTTATTCACCATTATTTATTGGTAACTTTGGTGCCTAGAACAAAATAGGAACTCAGTAAATATTTATAAAATGAATACATCTAGTCTATGCTACCATATAATTAGTAAAGATATGAGACTGATAGGTGAAATGTTTTATTAAAGGTCACTTACTTACTTAGTGAAAAAAGTCATGAAAGCTCAGTAAAGGGTGGGGCAAAAGTAAGTTTACAGTTGTGAGTGCTTGAAATGCAGTGTATTCTTGTATTATTTATTAATGAATGTATTATTTCTGTATGAACAACATAAACCTACTTTTGCCCCACGCTGTATACTGTTTCCTAGATACAATTTTTGTCTACCATATATGAGTGGTAAAGCCGCTTCCAGAATCTCTCTCCGTCCTTGGATAAGTACTGGCTCTCTGAAGTAAATGAATTTTCTTTCTTCTTGTAGGTTGGGATACAGATATTGTTCTAAATAATCATCCCTGACGGACAGTCAAATTAACAGCCTATCAATAACAAGTTTTCACTCTGTCCTTAAAAAGAATTTGCCCTTGAATATTAAAGGTCCCTTCAGCTTTTCTAACCTTATTTATTTTTTGTCTCTGATCTATAAAGGACCTTATAATTGTTCCTATCTTGTTTTTGTAAGTTCACCTTCACTATATCTCCAGCAACTAAAATAAAACATGCCCCAAACTAAACTGTTTTGGGGGCTGTTGGGGCTGTCTTCACGGGAGTGTGATGTGTCCTGGCCACTGGCTTCAGCCCTTGGTTTAATGTTCTGCGGACACTGTCATGAAATTCTTAATAAAATTTTATTTTGAAATGGGCCTCAAGAATTATGTTGCCAGTTCTGCTTCTTATTCTCTTCCTGCCAACAATACAAATCTGTTCTTCTTTCTATCTACTCTATTTTGAAGGACATAAACAATAGCTGCCTCATTATGTAATGTTGGTAGCGAAGATTCATCTTTAACTTCACCTCTCCTTGACCACCAACACATCCTATCAATTGATTGGCAAAGTCCTATCAATTCTAACCTCACCAAGTGTCTTACAATGAAACCCTCTTTTCCATATTCAATATAAATATTAATAAAAAACTGCTTTAACAAAACTCAGACTTGACCTGAGATCTGGTTTCTGTTATTTTTTTGTTTGTTCTAAGACTTTCAGCAAGTCGGTTAATTTCTTGAATTTCTAGTTTCTCATCGATAGACTAGGAAGAGTAAAACTCACCTTATATATTTGCCTCACCTTAGCTAGAAATATAAGTACTTGGTACAGTGCCTATTTTTAATTTAGAGAGGGACTTGTAAGACACTGAAATTTAATTCTCTCCCAACTTCTAACAAACCTTTATCCTGGTATCAGTGTGTAATTCTGGGATATACATTTTATCCACAAATCATTCATTCAACACTTATTGAGTATTGATCCCCCCAAGAAAACAAAAGCAAAAAACAGTGCCTCCATATTTACTGCTAACCCTGCGTGAAGAGATGAGGTATCTGTGTCCTCCAAATCTGGGCAGGTATGCAACTGCTTCAGCCAATAGAGTGGAAATGATATTATATGTTTCTTGAGGCTGGATCATAAAAGGCCATGTAGCTTCTAACTTATTTGCTGAAATGAACACTAGCTTCTGTAGCTCTGAGCCATCATGTAAAAGGTCTAACAACCGAGAGGCCACCGAGTGAGGAAGCCCAGCCACATGGAGATGCTGCACGTAGTCACTCAGTCATAGCTCTGCTCTTCAAGTTGTTCCAGTCCAGGCACCAGGCATGAATGAACACGCCTCCAGATGATTCCAGCCCCCGGCATGGAAGCCATCCCAGCCTTCAAGCCCTCTCAGATGAGGCTCCAGATATCATGGAGCAAGAGCAAGCCGCTCTCTCTGAGCTCTGTCTGAATGTCTGAGCTACAAGATCTGTAAGCATAGCAAAATGGTTCTTTTAAGCCATCACTGAAGTTTGGATTCATTTGTTATATATAAATTGTAAATGGAATAACTTCAAATTGGGGGAAAAAAGGAAGAAAAGGAAAGAAATCCCCTGTATTGTATATGTCCTGGCTCCCACTTTTCCTTTCCAGCCTGTGTGCGACAGTTCTTCCTTCTGTGTAGTAGCCTCCATCCTTTGGCAATTCCTTTGCTTTCCCAAACTTACTTCTCTCATTTAAAATGTTGCTTGCTGGAAAGCTCTTCCCCATTTTCTTTACTCTCCTTAAGACTCAGTTTATGTACGGTTCACCTGCTGCTAAATGATTTCTCATTTAATCATTCTATACCTGCAGATATACATGGAGAGAGAGAAAAAGAGAGAGAGAGAGTTTATTCTTCTTCTGAATCCAGATATAACTTTTAGCTCACTTTGGTGTTTAAAATACTAACCAAACATTTTACTTATTCTTAGTTATGTGCACATTTAATTTTTCCTAAGACAGAATATATATGTGATTTTATACTCCACTTACAATAAATGACTCTTTGTAGATGTCCAATGCTTTGCTAATAACCCAGCACTACTCTGAATTAAATTTTTGCATTAAGCGCTTCTGGCCTTGAAAAGTTATTTAGTCACTACAGTATTTATGCAAGCGAAAACTCATTCCCTGTGCTGTTACCATGTCACTTTCTTTGTCCTTTCCTGTTTCCTTGTCTATCCTTGCTTGCTCTCTGCACAGATATTTATTTTACAATCATCTACTAATTGGTTTTATAGCCACCATTGATTTCAATTCCTTGTTTTGTCCTTTAGTTGTCATTCCCCAAAGATTCTCTAAACAAAAGTTGTTTTAGCGATTGACACCACCTGACATCAATGAGATACAATTATCATCAACTTTCACACACTATATGAAAACACTATAAAACAAGACTGCTTAGGCCCTGAAGAACGACATTCTCTGAGGTGTATATTATGCTTTGAATTCTGAATTTATTTTAGATACCCTTAATTCCCTTTCAAAAATATTGACAGGAACAGAGACTAGTTTACTTCTCAAAAATTACTTATATTGTAGTTACCACAGGTTTTTCACCCCTCCCTAAGTGACATACATTTGACTTGAGGAAGAAGAATGGAAGAGGGGGTTTGCATTTTCTGTATGTGCCAGACACTGCTGAACAAAATCATATGACTTACTCCATTTGTTTACCACACTCTTTTCATGTAAATTTCCTTCACTCTGAGGGAAAG
>NW_006294243.1:864782-871570 GCF_000327345.1 Myotis davidii
GTTAGGAGATCAGATGATTCTATGATTAATCCAAATATATCAAATAATGTTCAGACAGCTGAATCCAGCTATATGTGCTACAAAAAAGGTTGGCTAGATGTATGACTTGATAACCCAGCCATTACTGAGAGACAGAAAACCCTAAGAAATAAGTCATGTAATGAGTATTGGCTTAGGCCCTTAGCAAGAGCCCTTGGTATTTGTAGACTTCCTGCAGCTCTCTGAATTCTCATCATGTTTTTAATCATAATTTCTTCCCCAGCACCCATCTGGGCTGCTGTCAACAGAGGCTTATGACTACCAGGGAAGAATAAATAGGGAGATAAGTGAATTATTTGGAAGCTCCAGTTTGTCTTGGTGCAGGTTTCTCCATAATAAAATAATGGAGTGAAGCATTAAAAAAAAAAAGATTCCATTGAAGCAACTATCTTTAAATAGATTATTTTCCACAAGGAGTCTGTGGGTGCTAATGTTCTCTTGTTGGCTATAAAATCACTGGGGGAGAAATAACAATTATGGCAATCACAGCATGGTTTAACCCTACGAACTTAGATACAGAGAAAAAATGAAAAACTTTTAAAAGACCATCTTTAAGAAGGCAATACCATTAAGATGGGTATTCACAGGTTTCCGGCTACTTTACTCTCTCTCCAGAAGGGGCTTCATAGAGTCTATGAATACCCTTCAAGGCATAACAACATTCATTTCTTTGCATGGATTTTAGGGATTGAATATGTTATTAATCAAAAGAGTCGCTGTAGTTTCATTGCTTCTAGAATCTCCTGGGGCATTGTATACAGCTGCATTCAAAGAAAATGAACTGTTTTAAACTTGATCATATTCATCCCTTGGGCTCATCTGATTACAAAATTGCCCAATGAGCTGTTACAGTATTTCCAACTAATTAGTTAACCCATACATTGGAATGTCGTTCTTTTCTTTTTTTCTTTTGGTCCATACATATCTATTTTCCCTTTCTCTACGGTGTCAATATTTCAGTGTTTGTTGAGCTGGAAAAACATTCAACATTACTAAATACACCTTTTCTCACATCATTCTTCATACATTTCTTTTTCCACATAATGTTTTTATTACCTCCCAAAATAATACATTCATAATATATATTTTATTCTATTACAAATATTTCTCATTATAAAAGTTGCTTCTCCTCCTCCTCCTCTTCTCTCTTTATCCTCTTGTTCTCATTCCTCCTGCCCCTCCTTTTCCTTCTCGTACTCCTGTAGTTCTCAGATTGATAAGCTCTGATGGTTATCTGATTTCTTGTATTAACAAAAGAAGATTTCAAAAACATGTACTTCTGCATCACTTTTTTAGCAGAGATGCCTTGACCCTGACTTTTGTTTCATGACTAGTGGAACTTACTGGGCGTGTAATTCTCTCCCATATGAAAGCATTATTTTTTAGAGCTGTTAATACATATTATCACAGCAAAGGAAACCATCAACAAAATGAAAAGATAATTCACAAAATGGGAGAATATGTTCGCTGATAGATACATCTGATAAGGGGTTAATATCCAAAATTTATAAAAAACTTATAAAACTCAAAACCAAAAAAAACCCACAAAAAATCCAATCAAAAAATGGGCACAGGACCTGAATAGACACTTCTCCAAAGAGGGCGTACAGATGATCAATAGACATATGAAAAGATGCTCATTGTCACTAATCATCAGAGAGAGCAAATTAAAACCGCATGAGCTATCATCTCACACCTGTCAGAATGGTTATCATCAATAAACAAACAAAAAGTGTTGGTGAGGATGTGGAGAAAGGGAACCTTTGTGCACTGTTGGTGAGAATGCAGATTAGTGCACCATTTGTGAAAAGCAGTATAGATTTATCTAAAAAAAAAAATGGAACTTCCTTATAACCCAGCAATTCCACTTCTGGAAATATATCCAAAGAAACCCAAAACACTATTCGAAAGAATATTTGCACCCCTATATTCATTGCAGTGTTATTTGTATTAGCCAAGGTTTTGAAGCAGCCCAAGTGTCCATCAGTAGATGAGGGAATAAAACCACTATGGTACATTTACACCATGGAATACTACTTGTCCATAAAAAGGAAGAACATTCTAACCTTTGGGACAGCATGGATGGACCTGGGGAGTGTAATGCTAAGTGAATAAGACAGTTAGTAAAAGACAAGTACAGTGGAGCCTTGACTTCCGAGTTTAATTGGTTCCGAGACCGAGCTCGTTAAGGAGCTCGTTAACTCAAATTACTCTATCAACTCAATGCAAAAAATCGGCCTAGAGACAGCTGGTATCTCCAAAAAACTCGTTAGTCGGGACACTCCTAAGTCAAGGCCCCACTGTACCATATGATTTCACTCAAATGTAAAATTCAGTGAACAAACTGGACTAACAAGCAATAGAGACAGACTCATAGAGAGCAGGCTGACAGCTCTGGTGGGAGGGTGTTGGGATGGAGGGATTGAGCAAAAAGGAAAAAAAAGAGAAAGAGCTCATGGACAGGACAAGTGTGGTGACTCGGGGAGAAGCAGGGTGAGTGGAGGTAGAAGAGGATATAGGGGTGATAAATGGTGATGGAAAAAGAAAAGAAAAAGAAAAAATAAACCAGAGACATTAAAGAGCAACACGATTCAATTCAGGAACTCAGAGAGATGCATTTGACTCCAGATCATCCAATTCGGATGGAGGATTCAAGGGTCCTTCAGGATAAAGTTATACTGAAGAAAAGATACAGAGACACATTTTCAGTAAAATAAAGTGTTAATTAGAGGAACAAGTAAATACTTTAGAAAGTATATTTCTGTCTTGTTGCAAAATTACACCCTAAAATCACGAAGTGAAACATTTAAAAAGCAGGGGGCGGGAGGAAAGGTTTCCTAGCTAACCCAAGAGGGGTCCATTTGGCATTGTCTGGCTTCCTGTCATAACTTAAAGAAAACTTTCACAAGGTCCAGAGCCCTTGATGCCCTGCAAGGGAAGGAATCGTGTTTCCTCAAAGTTCTTGCAGCAGGAACCCCCCTAGCAGGTACCAACCTTGACTTCCAATGGAACAGTACATCTACAGAAGGAAAAGTGATGGCGTCTACATCATAAATCTGAAGAGAGGCTTCTGGTAGCCTGGGACCCGCTGCTATTGAACAGGGTGATGTCAGCGTCATATCCTCCAGGAATGCTGGCCTGTGGGCTGTGCTGAAGTTTGCTGTTGCCACCGCAGCCGCTGCCACTGCCGGCCACTTCAGTCCCGGGACCGTCACCAGCCAGATCCAGGCAGCCTCCCGGGAGCCGCGACTCCTGGTTGTTTCTGCTCCCAGGGATGACCACCAGGCTCTCACAATGGCATCTGAGGCTAGCCTGCTTACCCTCGCTCTGTGTAACACGGACTCTCTGTGCTGTGTGGACGTGGCCAACCCTGCAACAAAAAGGAGCTCACTCAGCGGGTCTGATGTGGATGCGGCCCGGGAATTTCTGCGCATGTGCGGCACCATCTGCGAGCACCTGCAGAGGGTCGCAGCTGATCTCTATTTCTGCAGATGCACCGAGGAGACCGAAAAGGAAAGCAACCCTGCTTAAAAGGCTGTGTGACTGAGGAGGAATTTCAGCGTGAATAACTGCTGCTCAGCCCGAGGTCACAGGCTGGCCTGAAGGCCTGCGGGTGTCCTCCGTGCCTGTTCAGCAGTTCCCTGAAGACTGGTCTGCAGCTCCCATGGCTCCGACCACTGAAAGCGCAGGAACGACCAATGAGTGGTCATCAGCTGCTTCTTCAGAGAAAATGAAAACGTTGATGGAAACTGAAGTTCCAGGGAGGAAAAAGATTACAATAAAGGCAGGTGTTATGGAAAGAGTATGTCCCCCTTAAAATTCATCTGTTGAAGCCCTGTCCCATCAGTGGGGCTGCATTTGGACAGGTGATGGGGCTGCATTTGGACAGGTGCTTTGGGGAGGTAATTAAGGTGAAATGAGGTCATAAGGGTGGAACTCTGATCCGGAGAACTGAGGGCCTTGTAAGAAGAGGAAGGGACCAGAGCTCAGGCTCTCTTCCCACAGAGCAAGAGAGGATATATGGAGAAGGAGCCAGGAAGAGAACTCTCACCAGAAACCAACCCTGATGCCACCTTGATCTTGCACTTCTGACCTCCAAACCTGTGAGGAAGTTATTTTTTGTTGTTTAATTCACCTATTTCATGGTGTTTTGTTATGACAGCACTAGGAAAGTGCTGAGATTACTTAGTAACCTCTAAATAGATTATTCTACAGGAGAGCAAGGATTGCTTTTCTAACAAAAATAAATAGGGGGTAGAAGATAAAATAAAATATATAGTATCAAAATAGGCAGATAATAGTAAAGTAAGAGGCAACATGGTTTGTGAAAATCATATACTTGCCAGGATAATAATAACAGGATTCTACATATTACTGCCTGTTTCACTTAAATCTGCAATAAAATCAAAGGATTGTGCTGTTCACATCACAGAGCTTTTCAGAGCCCAGCATACTTCTCTGTTGTCTTTTATCTGCCTACAGATAACACCATCTTTTCCCTTCGTGCACTCTGATTGAGATGCTGCGATGACAGTGTGAGAATGCATGAAAGCTCACAGCCAGTATCCTATATAATAAAACCTTAAGATGCAAATTGACTGAATGGCAGAATGACCAGTTGCTATGACACACACTGACCACCAGGGGGCAGACACTCAACACAGGAGCTGCCCCCTGGTGGTCAGTGTGCTTCCACAGGGGGAGCGCAGTTTAGCCAGGAGCCAGGCTCATGCCTGGCAAGCGCAGCAGTGGTGGTGGTGGCAGGAGCCTCTCCCACCTCCATGGGGAGCAGGCCTAAGTCAGCAGTCAGACATCCCCAGAAGGGTCCTGGACTGTGAGAGGGTGCCAGCAGGTTGATGGACTCCCCTCACCCCCAGTGTATGGATTTCATGCACCGGGCCTCTAGTGGGACTATACCAGGCTTGGAGAAGAACTGTTGCTTCGGAGATCACAAGCCACTCAGGGGCAACAGACGGTCAATTCACAATGTTACAGAGAATGGTACTATATTCAATGTCTTATCAGATGCCCAAGTGGACTTTTATGGAATGTTAAAAACATTACAATAAAAGTATGAGTGTGGAAAAGAAAATAGTATGATTGCTATAATCAGATCTAATAATATTCCACGTCAATAGAGTATTTTTGCCTTCATGGAAAAATATCTTCTATATAAAGGAGTTTAGAGATTAAATAATTTAAATGATAGAAATTATACTTGTGAAGTTCCCAAATAATGAGTATCACTAGTTTATTCAGAGGGTACCTCAGCACTCAACTTCCTGGTTGTATGTGTGTAACCAAAGTACCCCAAGCCATCTAGCCTGTTCCTTCGCCAGACAATTCTCATTTCATGGGAGATACAGCACATCACAGTACTGTGGATGAGTCCTTAAAAGGAGGAGTGTTCATTTTCCATGCCTTGTTCACTACTTTGGATTCTTGATTCTCTCTCACCATCTCATTTTCTTTAGCTGCTCTTCTCTTTGGCACGTGGCTGTAGCTGCTGCCACAAATGGACAGAGAAAATTTCCTCTGTAATCACCAAATTAATTCTAACCTGAAACTTCTACATAAAACAGAATTTTTATTAAAAATTTGGAAGTAACAGAGGAGAGATATTACCCAATGAAGAGGAAAAATATACAAATCATTATTTTTCTGTTGGTTAGTCTTACAGCAGGGAATTTTCACTGGCCTGCCCCAGGTAGTTTTTGCAAATCTTTCCTTCTCCTGTCTCCTTTTCCAGTCTCCCAGTGTTTTACAGATCTAGCCAGAAGACAACTCCATAATTCCAATTATTTATTATACAAAACAATTGAGCTTTCACTTTGTTCTATGTTAATTCATAAGACTAGCCTTAAAACCCATTTTTAAAATTATTATTTAGTAAAATTACTTTTTTGTATAATCTTCTATGATATTTAGCACACACATATTTGTGTGACTACTACCATAATTAGAATACAGAATGGTTTCATTACCCCCAAAACTCCCTTTTACTATCCCCACCCCTAAGCTCTGGCAACCACTGATGTGTTCTTCCTCACCATAGATTTCTGAGGATGTCCTACAAATGAAATGATAGGTTATGTCCTTTTGAGGTTGATTTCTTTCACGTAGCAGAATATCTTAAAATTCATCCAAGTTGTTGCATATAGCAATAGTATGAGTCTTTTTATTCCTGAATAATATATCATTGTATAGATGTACTACAGTTTATTTATCAGTTCATGTGCTGAAGGACATTTAAGTGGTTTCCTGTTTAGGTGATTATGAAGTGTGCTGCTATAAACTTTTGTGTAGAGGTTTTTATATAAACACTAGTGACCCAGTGCACAAAATTATTGCACATTAAAAGGGAATTAATTAGAGGAAATATTTTTATATTGCTACTAGAGGCCCGGTGCACAAAAATTTGTGCACTCGGCGGGGGAAGGGGGGAGGTCCCTCAGCCTGGCCTGTGCCCTCTTGCAGTCTGGGACCCCTCGGGAGATAACGCCCTGCTGGCTTAGGCCTGCTCCCGGGTGGCAGAGGGCAGGCCCAATCCCTAGGTGCAGCCCCTGGTCGGGCTCAGAGCACGGCCGATTGGGGAGTTGGGGTGCCGTCCCCTCTCATGCACAGAGCAGGGCGGATTGGGAGGTTTGATGCCACCCTCAGTCACACTCAGGGTAGGGCCGATTGGGGGGTTGGGGCACTGCCCCCTGTCACACTCAAGGCAGGGGCGAGGGGGAGGTGGCGGCGCCACC
>NW_006294243.1:871896-909149 GCF_000327345.1 Myotis davidii
GGGAAGGGTAGCGGTCGTACGCTAATTACCATGTTTCTCTTTTATTAGATAGGATTTGCCCTTTCTCTATAATAGAAGTGTCAGAGGTGAAAGAAAATTAGTAAAATGTATATGAAAATCTCCCCCCTGTCAAAGTCTGGGGCATGCCGTGGGACCCAGAGTTGTCACCGCCCAACCAGGGTGTGCCTCAAAATCGTGAGAGACACAGGGCCGGCTGGCCCCACCCCTATCAAGCCCCACAGGGTGGGGGTGTGTGGCCTCAGGTCCCCAGTCAATCCCCACCAGGCAGGGGGTGCACCTTCAGGACCCTTGTCAAGCCCCACCAAGCGGGGGGTGTGGCCTCAGGTCCCCTGCCCCTGGTGCCGGGGCAGGGGTCACAGCCTCAGGTCCCCCGTCAAGCCCCACTGGGCAGGGGGCTCAGCCTCAGATCCCCTGGCTCGGTGCCAAGCAGGGGACATGGCCTCAGGTCCCCTGGCCCAGCCTCAGGTCCCCTGGCCTGGCCTCAGGTTCCCCAGCCCCAGCCCCAGCGCTGTGGCAGGGGGCGTGAGGGTGTGATATTAGCTCTTTATTATATAGGATAAGTTTTTATTTCTCTAAGATTAATATCTAGTAGTGGGACTTCTAGGTCATCTGGTAAGTGCATGATTAACTTAAAAACAAAAACAAAAGTAACCTGCTAAATTGTTTTACAAAGAGGCTGTACTATTTTTGCATTTTTATCAGCAGTTGCTTTGCGTCTTCAAAGACACTTAGTATTGTCAGAATTTTTTAGCCATTCTAATAGCTATGTAGTGGCATGTCATCATAATTTGTATTTCCCTCATAGCTAATGACATGGAACATTGTTTCATGTGCTTATTACCCATCCTTATCTCTTCTTTGAAGTATTTGTTCAAACCATTTGCCTATTTTTAAATTGGGTTTTTGCTTTTGTAATAAATTTTGAGGGTTATGTATAGGTTAGAATTTGGACCATCGACAGCATTAATTTTCTGAAAAATTAACCTCCATAGGAGGATGATACTGATATTTTCTCCCATTATTACTTTTTTTCCTTTTAGATTCCAGGCCCAACAGAAATATCCTTCCTACTTGCCAAACCTGAAACAAACTGTACTTGCATTCATCTTTGTTCCTTTCCTTGTTCTACATCTACATGCTCCTTTAATTCTCTCTCTTTGTCCCTCCCATCTTCCATATTTTCAAAACATCCTTTTGTATGATCCGTTCTTGCTTTGAATGTTAAAGTCTCTATATCTAACTTTTAAAAGGAAACTAATTTTGACTCTTGCCTAAATTACTACCTTCCTGCTTCCCATCACTGCTCTGCTTCTTTAAAAATGTTCTGCATTCTCTGCCTTCTTCTGCCTCATTTATGCAACCCAGATTCTGCTTTCATTACTGTCCTGAAAATAATCTTAGAATAATCATCAATGGCCAGCTGCTTTCTCTATGGCAGCCTCTTTGTGTTCATTTTATCTAACGCTCTGCAACACATGACATTTTTGTCCACCACTTCTCTCCAGATAATGAAAATATTAAATCAGTTGTTGTAGACATAGAACAAGGATAAAGTGTAAATTTTTTGAAAATATTTGTTATTCCTTCTGGGAAAGCAAGAATTTTTATATATGTGGATAAAGATGCAGAAATATACACATATACATTATATATGTGGATAAAGATGCAGAAATGCTCAGAATTTAGCATCCACATATAACTTAACTGAGTGTATTTATATGTGGGAAACATTTGTATTCATAGTATCTTGTTTATTTGAATTTGCTTGTTCTACTATATTGAAGTATGGGAATTAAGTTTACTAATATAATTTTTCAGTGCTCTATTTTCTGATTTATGAAATCAGAGATAAAAATAGTAGTTAACCCAAGGAAGTTCTGTAAATATTATGTGAGATGATAAATATAAAGTGTTTAGTAGAGTATTTGAATATAGAAAACAATTAATAGGTAAACTAAATATTTTTTTCTTTCTCCATATTTCTCTAATTTAAAAAATAAATTTTTAAGACAAAATTAATCCAGTGTGAATTAACATTCAATATTGACATTGGCAACCTATAAAATAAACTTGTGGCTCCCTGGACATAGTTTTTTTTCTTTCTCTTTTGATTGAGTGTGTCTGAACATAGAGCAGATGATGTGTAAGTACCTTTTACTTAACTTGGGTAAGTAATCTCTCTGTGTCTCCGCAGAGAGCCTTTACACAAGTCAGATTGGCAGAGTTTAACCAAGTCAATGGGAGTTCTACCCTATAAATGTACTTGTACTGATAGAAAACCGTGAAGTAATTCAACCATAATTTCAAGTGACAACAGAACGATAAGACAAAATGTTCTGCTTCGTTATTTTTTATTTCCTACAAATAAGTTATTTGTAACAATTTATTACTCAAATGTGCAGATATAGTTCAGTTCCTAATATTTTGCTTGATGTCTTTTCTCCATGTAATTCTATAAAACAATTTGCATTAATGTCTTAAGGCATTATTGGTGTAGCCTCTGTACTACAATATACACTAAATGACTTTCATTTTGCCTGTTTTCTTTCAGAGTCTCTCTTGGCTAAATAATTCAGTTGAGAGTATCTTGTATAAACCATGTTTGTCTTTGTTTACTTTTATTGTTAAGTATCCATCTATGCTCTTATAATTCTGGTTTTTAAAAAAGCAAGAACTATTAATCAAATTTAACTGAAATAGCTCCTTTTTGGACCACCTATTTTAGAAATAGCAAAGAAGTAAATCATACAAAAGGAACCCATTAAAATAATCATACCTAGGAAATAATATGTTCATGGCTAATTATAATAATGTTCTTAGTAATATTGTGATTTTATACTTAACTATACAGTAGAAAATTGATCAATGTTCTTACTTTTCTGCATCTACTAAAGGTGAAACAGTTATTTCAACCAATCTCTGTGTGCATATGGAAGTGGGGAAGGAGGGTTGCAATATTTTTTCTTCCTTAAAATGTTATCTGGCATAAATTTATTTAAAAATTTATACATTTGGTTGTATACATTTGCTTTTTTTAAAAAATATATTTTATTGGTTTTTCATAGAGCAGAAGAGAGAGGGATAGAGAGTTAGAAACATCATTGAGAGAGGAACATCGATCAGCTGCTTCCTGCACACCTCCTACTGGGGATGTGCCTGCAACCAAGGTACATGCCCTTGGCCAGAATCGAACCTGGGACCTTTCAGTTCGCAGACCGACACTCTACCCATTGAACCAGTTAAGGCTGCTTTGTTTTGTAAATGTGCACAGGGATACTTATGATAAAGGGTGCCATCTCTAAGTGATGTTGAAAGATTCAAATTTTAATTTAATAATTTTTAATATCAGTTTCAAGATTTGCACAATCGAATGTAATTTGTTCTTAAAATGTCAATGCATTTGTTATTTAATTAATTTTATGTATACTTGTAAAACATTCAAATGATACAGAGTAAAGCCAATGGCTTTCATTATCACATCCATTGGAGATAATAGAATATGACTTTATCTATGCCCACATAAATAAAGTTGAACTGAAATATGAATTTTTCTCACAATTTATTAGCTCCTTTACATTAAGGAAAATCAAGCAGGTGACATTAATTTTAACTTAGTGAACAAATAATTTCACCTAGAAAGGGGGAGTCTCAGGTCAAACCTCTTATAGCTCTCTACCTTTTCCTTCTCAAAATTTAATGTTTATACTAATTGCCTAGCATCTTAGTCCATTTGGGCAGCTATACCAAAATTACCATAGACTGGATGGCTTAAACAACAAACAGGTATTTCTCAGAGTTATGGAGGCTGGTGTCAAGGTACAATAGGTTTGCGCTGATCACTTCCTGGCTCATTGACTCTGGCTCTTCATATCCTCACATGGCACAAGAGAGGAGGGAGCCTCCTGGAGTCACCTGGATCAGGACATTAGTTCCATGGAGCTCCACTGTCAGGACCCAAACACCGCCCTAAGGCCCCCCCTCCTGATAGCATCACATTGTGGGTAGGATTTCCACATTAAGGGTTTGGGAGGACACAAACGTTTGATCCATAACCCCTATAGGGATCTTGTTAAATGACAGACTGTAATTCATCATATTTGAGATGGGGCCGGAATCCCACATTTCTAACAGGCTCCTCAGTAATGCTAAGACTACTGGTTCTGGAAATGCAGCATAGCAAAATAGTCTATACTTTTTTTTGTATCTCTCTAATTTGGGTCCTATTAAGAATTTAATTAAAGAAGACAATCTGGGTAATATAAACAAACTTTTTAAAAAACTTTGTGATGTGGAGAGTCTTCATTTTGAGAATTGCAAAATGGGACAGAAGGCAGGGAGCCTTTATAGGATAAAGAATTAAAAAAATACAAACTGGTTTGGTTCAGTGGATAGAGCGTCGGCCTGGGGACTGAAGGGTCCCAAGTTTGATTCCAGTCAAGGGCACATACCTTGGTTGCTGCTATTTCTGACTCTATCCCTCTCCCTTCTTCTCTGTAAAAAAATACAAATACCTGATTGGCTGGGGCCACACAATCATGTTTGTTTGGGGTGAAAAGGAACAAGAAAAACTATAAAGCCTAGAGCTGGCTTGGTGTTTCGGAATTGGCTAACTGGATATACTTCACACGTTGTCAAGCAGAGTTTTCACAGTGACACAAAAGTCATCTAAGTTTCTGTCTGCTGACATGGCACTTTGTCAGGAGTGACTCCATCTTGGGCCTAGAAAGTTATTTCAATGGTACTGTTGACTATTCTCTAATATCCTGCCCTTTCTTATATGAAGGTAGGCCATCTGGTAATAAGCAGCATACTCTATTACTTATAATGTTTGTTTCTTTCTTTTACCTTTTGATGTTTAGACTTTGTAAAGTTTTTGTTTTTGGCCTTGACTATTGATGGCAACACTGGGGAGGGAGAAGATGTAAAGATCCAAGCCTATCTTTGTACCAGGATGCTAGCAATGGCCAGATTATTTGTATATATTTTTTCCTAATTTATTATGGGTAGGTGCTGTCTTTTATAGGATGTCAAAGGACCTCTCAGAGTGGGGCTTAAAGTATTCAGTGCTATTCCAATATTGCTGTTGGGCAAATTCTGGCATCTCTGGAGGGAGTAGATGTAATCCTGCTAAAAAAGGATAAAAGACATTTTAGCATATGTGGTTTTGATTGTTCAAATGCATATAACAATTTTTATTTATTACAGCAAAATATTTTATTAGCTTTTAATAGTTTTTTGATTCAACAAACACCCTAATATCATTTCTAGCCCTGTATGGATTCTTAGGTAGTGCCTAACAAAGGGTAAATCAATATGCTTAATTCTTTCAATAACATCTGGACCTGGATTTTCTTGTCATTTCTTTTAAGTGGAGAAAAAAACTTACAGAAGAAATAGAGAAATGTAATTTACATAAGGTGACAGAAGGGACTTTCCTGACCTCTAATGAAAAAATAAAAAGCAAGGAATTCTGAAAACTATTAACTATATTATTATGTTTAAGGGGTTTCTGTTGTTATTCTATTTGCTGTTTTCCTCCCAGAATGACTTGTCATTTGTGGGCAATTGTCTGGAAACGATAGGAAATTATTTTTAAATTGTAGGCATCAATAAGCTACAAAGCTTTGGTAATAGGCCTTGACTTATATAAATTTATGAAGATATTATATTGAAAAGGAGCCCAATTCCATGAGTTTGAACCATTCAAGATTTTAGATAGGAACTCAAAGGTTTTTTAATACTTATAAACACAAAGAATACAGTAACAGGCTTTGTTTTACATGAGATTACTGTATAATTCCTCCATATTAGGACGTAAAGAAAGTTACTGCTTCATCCTTCCCTGCAGGAACATGTGGAAGATAAATTAATTTAACCGTGCCTTTCAAATACCACAAAGCTACAGGAACATCACAATGTCATCATCTATGGAAATCTTATCCCAGCGTGCTTTGGATGCTAAACTCATTTTTGGTTAGGAGAGAATGCAAGATACATCCTGCTTGGGACTCTTCGTTAAAAGATTTGTGAGGGACAGTGTATTTGCCTCCCACACACCCATAGTTCTTGGCCCTTTGTATTTCAAAGATGAGTAAGTAGCAAAGCGGAAAAAAAAAAAAAAAAAGGAGGATGAGCACATTTGACAAACAACTGATTTAACCAAAATAAGTATTTTAAATAAATTAATTGCTATCACTGTCATTTCTAAAAAAAAAAAAAAAATTACTATTGTTCCTAAAAAGAAATGACATGTTAATACAAAAATGTAACCAGGGAAAATCTTTGATAAGATATAGTATTAATGATCAACCTGCACAGCATCTGTCATGTAAATGATGTATGTTTTCTCTTTGCCTATTCTTATTTGTTTGTTTTTGTTTTCCAAGTAGAATATAACTAACTATAAGCTGGTGAAAACTTCATTTCAGATCAGAGTTTGGGGATAACTTATTGGGAATTTTTCCTTGATAGAGTGGCCAAATGATTAAGGTTCCTGATTCATCTTAAAAATTAAGCCCATGGAAATCTAGTGAACTAGAATTTAGTAGAATTTGTTGTATAGTTTGTGGCTCCAATGAGGAAAGGAGTGATGGATTTTTATTCTTTTGTTTTAAAGTGGGTTTCTTTATGACACTGTTCTAAATGAATAAAAAATAAAATTTTATTATAAATAAGGTGTGCATGCAAAGATAGACCATCTTCCACTGGTCTTTATACTTCATCTTGTTAGTGAAACCAAGAGTCACACTCCCTTGGAGGATGGGAGGATGTCAGTATTTCTCCAGTTAACCATGTACCTCAATGGCACTATGAGATATTAATGCTATATACAGCATGCTCTCAATTGCTGTGGTGCTTGCTCCTTCTTAAAAGTTCTTCTTCTGCAGAAGATGCAGGCTCTTTCAAGAGGGAATGGAAATTGAGTCCCTGAAAAATTTTTCACTGATAAATGTGTTTTATGCATTTTAATTAGTCATCATCATTTTTAGATATATCAGAAGCAATAATTATGCAATAATGTTTGGCTCATATAACAATGCATCTCTTGAGAGCTCATAAAATATGATGCAATTTAAAGCATATTAAACATATTCATCTTCTCGAAATAAAAAAGCAGTGCAAAATCAAAGCTAAAGCAAAGGCCAGTTCAAAAACTAGCTTTAGAATAAAATTTGACTTTATGTGCTCATTCTGAAAGATGACTAGAAGTAAAACTCGGGAAGAAAGATAAACAATGTCATTTTCTTATAGCACATTTATTCTATATTAAGGAAAATAGCATTAAAATATTTTAAATACATTATATTTGATGTATTCATTAAAAGAATGGAAAAATTAGTACATTATTAAATACATTGTAATGAGGTGTTACAATAATAATTATTTGACTGAATTAAGCATGTAGTGCAGTGCTGGGCCCTTGGTAGGTATTTAGTAAAGATATGCTTAATAAGTTAATAAATATAAAGGCCGTTGGGTTCTTGAGTTTCCTCACTTGTCTTACAACGTTTCTCTCCATGTTTTATATAAATAACTTGAGATTCAAAATTGATTTCAGAATCTAAAGATTAAAATGAGCATGTAAATGTACCTACTAATAAGAAAAATAACCGCAATTTTTAAGTGTGGAGTTGACAAAGTAGGGAAGTAATTTATTTCTGTTACTAAAGACTTACATTTAGGGGCTTATCAGTCCATGATGCACTTCATGTGGTAGATTTTATGTCTATGTTCAGTAAGCTCTGTAAGAAACTATATACATTGCAAAATTGAAAATTCAGAATTTGTTTTAGACATTTTGGCCACATGATAACCTCCATCATCAAATGGAGACAAAGGAAGCAAACTACTGCAGGGAAGAAGAAAAATCCTATTCTCTTGAGTATGACAAAAAGTGAATGATTGCCAAAGGAAATATCATTTGTAACAGATATGTATATGCTAATCCCTAGGATATATAGGTTGGTTTGCTCAAACAGCAATCAGATAAATCATCTTATTAAGCCCTTTATTATCACTAGCTTTGGATGCAAAATAAAAGACTCTTTTCCATAAGAAAACATCGATAATTTTATCCTGGGCAGGAGTTACCTTTCCAAAGCAGCTTTGTTATAGGAATGTATCTTGAAGCCAGTTTTACAGAGAACAGGAAGGCAACTTTTCTCAATGCAGTGATTTGGACTGATTTGCATAGTAATGTATATTAAACTGTAATTGGAAGATAGCTATAAAAATAGAGATCATTTTTACAGACTATTTCTATATGGCACAGAGGCATACTGTAATATATATGAAACTATTATATATCAATTAATATTAAGAAACATTGCTTACTTACATTATTTTATTTTAATTAGTATATATCTAATGTCAAATATTTAAAATATTGACTGAAAAGCTATATCATGTAGTACTATTCTAATGGGTATTTTATAAAATTTATGAAACATTTTACTCATGATTACCTGAAGCAATTAAGTAAACAAAGTACCTCCATGGATAATTCAAGAGACTCACTATACACTCACTTTTTTTTTTTTTTTTCAGTTAAACCTGGGGTCAGCAAACTTTTTCTGTAAGGGGCCATGTGATAAGTATTTTAAGTTTTGCTGATCAAGAGGCAAAATTGAGGATATCATTAAGGCACTTATGTAACAATAGAAAAACAAATATTTGCTATTTCTTATAAATTAAAAAAATCTAGTACTGATGCCATTGTAATAACCTGGTTATTATTTAACAAAAAGAAGGAAAGGGGAGATGAGATAGATGCATGCCCAGTAAGGTCTGAGTGACGTGGGAACCTCAATCACACCAGAAAGGGAGCCAAGTGGCCAGAATAGGCGTGACTACTGTAAGCATGCAAAACCTGAATATTTAAACTTCCAATCAAAGGGAGTTCTCTCTCTCTCTCTCTCTCTCTCTCTCTCTCTCTCTCTCTCTCGTGCGCTGCGTTCCTGGCTCTCCTGTGGCAGGATGCACTCCCCTGCACCCACATGGCACAGGGACTAATGGACTTTAATTAGCTTGGATGCTGAATCACACTCCGCTGCAACTTGGAGCAGAAAGTCTGGACACTGGCCTTGTTTCTGCCTCTGATGGAACTCCAGTTGCTCCTCTTTCAGGACTGGCTTAAGCAGAAGAGGACTTTGGAACCCAAGAAATGTAACTCCACACAAATAAAGTCTTCTCCACATCCCACCCTCCTATGGGGACTTCTGCAAATTCTTATTTCCGTGGTGCCCCAAGGACCTCCACCTCGCTCCCAGGAGCAGCAGGGGAGTTTGATTCTCCCGTAACAGCGCCATTATGGTTATTTTAATAATATTTCATTTTAATTGATCAAACTTAGCTTTCCTCATCATAAAAGTGTTTGCAAATGTACGTCTGTTAATGATTATCTGAAAAGATATTTTACAGATTTCATTCTTAAAAATGGCTTTTTACCTGTAGAAGTACTGCCAAATACTGATATCAGTCCAGTAGCATATGATTTTAATTAGACATATTATTTCTTAGAAGGCAGTTAGCATTATATTGGATTCTTTCCTTGATATTTGTCTTTTATTATGTCCCTTCTTTGCAGAGTCATCATTTCCAATTGAAATGATGTGGCAGCATCTCAGCTGAGAAATTAAATGGATTTTGAAATTAGGAAATTGCCTTTGTTATTTTTATTAAGATGTGAAAAATGCTGATGGAGCTGCAGTTTGATTTTGGAAATATACCTGCTCCAAATATGCGTGGAATGGAGATCTTGTTTTAATATTTGACAACACAAGAAATAAATGTGACTTGACATTACTAATGACTCATGAAATAACATTAGTTGATGAAGTTATGTAAAATATATGTTCCACATATAAGCATGGTTTTGTCTTATAATTGTAGGTTGAAATCATTAAGAAAGATTTTCAAATATACAGCAAAAGCTAATTTCCAAAACTATATAGTGGTCATTAATATTTGCCAAGGGCAATTCTTTTCATTCAGAAAAAATTCAGTCTCATCCTTAAGCTGAAAAATTACAATATAACATTACCAAGGCTAACCCATTATACTGACCTGTGATGGGACAAGTAAAATATTCAGCTTCTATTTCTGACAAAAAAAAAATCACAGAACTATGCATCAAATTGAATTAAATTCACATGACACTGCTGGTTTAATGACATAATAGATTTAAATATTTGGTGGGAAGTATTTGCTGATGAATAACAACATATAGACTTAAATATCTTATATATTCAAAGCTTTGTAAATTGATTGAAATTTGCCTTTTTCTGCTCCACACATACTTTCCTCAGCATCAGTTGTAATACATCTTAGCAAAATTCTACTTCAGGTTTTACTGAATTAGTGTTTTCTCAACTTAAAAATATTATATTCTCTTACAGTTGTTCCAGCAGACTGTTCACAAATAAGAATTCTTCAGTCACTTAAAACTCTGCTTTACCTCCTCACATAAATAACCGAGCTTTATTATAACACCTGTCAATCAAACAAAAACATTGGAAACCATTTACCTTGTTCTTTAGTTAATTATTGATGCTGCCCTCACTCTTCAAGCAGTTGTTCTTATGGAAAGGATACTTGTCTTTATAGTGTAAACGTGTAAGAGACATACCTAGCTTTCTGGAAGTACAAAAACAGGTGGAAAGCTAGATTTGTACTGTTGGCTGAAATTTGTGGGTATTTGTACTAGATGCTAATAAGTCTAAATGATGTACAGTTTTTAGCACTGAGTGGGACCTGGATAAATGACTGTTAATTAAAAGTATAAATATATATGTATTTATATTATCAGTGCATGTTAATTTGTTTTCCTTTTATTCTGGTTTTTTTTTTTTGAGTTTCAGTAAATGTAAATACAAATAAAAATATAAGTAATGAGCCCTAGCCGGTTTGGCTCAGTGGATAGAGCATCAGCCTTTTGACTCAAGGGTTCTGGGTTTGATTCTGATCAAAGGCACATGCCCGGGTTGCGGACTTGATCCCCAGTAGGGGGCGTGCCGGAGGCAGCTGACCAATGATTCTCTCTCATCATTGATGTTTCTATCTCTCTCTCTCCCTCTCCCTTCTCTGAAATCACACACACACACAAAAGAAAGAAATATAAGAAACAAAATCTCTCTTCTTGGAGATAGGATTATTTGCTGGATATATTTATACCAACTAACTAGTGTCAATTATTAAAATTACTAAAATTTTTGAACCAAAGATTAAATTACATATATTTACATTAAATGCATTTTACTGGAAAAAGAATAGATATTAAAATCCATCGATTCCTAAATAGCATACTCCATTTTGCTATTATCTATGTTCTTGGAGTTATTTATATTGTATCTTTATGGTGGAAATGTGGCAGTATAGTAAGACTCTAGGAAAATTCCTGGACAAGTAGAAGGGGAAACTGAGACAAAATTAAACAAGGCCAAATAGTTTGGGCAGCTTTCAGCCAGTTTGTGAATTGCAAGACCTTATCTCACCCAAACAAGGAAACTTCAAAGCAAATGATTAATATCTTTCCTCCCTAACCAGAGAATTCATAGCTTAATTTACCCTAGAAGTGCTAATTGTAGTTTTAATTGTCTAGACTTACATTCATGGAGTAATTGCTAATAATAAGAGGGGAAGGGTGAGGGAGAAGAAAAGGGGAGTTTATTTCACCCCTGAACAAAGAAGTCAGCAGTCTTGGAACTTGCCACGATAAAATCACCAGATGTATGAACAAACATTCTAAGAAAAGCTGCAGCAAAGAAAGAGGGGGACCTTGAAACGTAGTCTGCTACCCAAGATATCCAGCAAGAGAGTTTTTGAAACCTATATGGAGAAGGGTATAAAACACTTGAACCCCACCCTGACAAGTGCTCAGACTAGCTTGGTGCCTGCTTGTGCTATATGCCAAGTGTATTTTTAACAAATTTGCTTGCCTTGCTTTCTTAATAGATTTTCTTGCTTTGCTACAACATTATTTGTCACTCATCTGAAATCTTTCTTAGGAGATTGATAAGGGCTAGGGCAGAGGAGGGGACAGCCCTCTTCCGCAGACTCAGGAGGCTGTGCAATAACAGAAATATGTCAAGATATGCAACTGTGAATTTCTTCCCAAGTCTGTTTTCAATAACTAGGCCTTAAAATGGACTATGATGGCTATTTACAAATCAGGACTTGTAGTTTTGTTGATTGTCTAGACTTAAGACATTCATGGAGTAATTGCTAATAATGTGGATTAAATATAAATGTGTGTTGGGTCTGTAGTCATTACATTGTGGATAACTCTCACATACACAAATAATATTTGAAAATTATTATCCAAATCAGCACCGAAGTAGAGTGAAGAACAGGGATACATGAAGGGAAGAGCCTTCAGGAAGCTGGCCCTCATCTAAGTCACTATTTTAATAGTATGACTTATGGTGCTCAGTGGGCTCGCCATAAACATCAGCTTACAGAAATTGACAACTGAGAATTCAAGCCCTCGGAAAATGAGAGGGGCTTACTGCAAGGTCCGTGGGGGCCACGGGGCTTCCGGAAACGCAGTCCTGAGGCCCTTGATGGAAAATGTCTTTCTCCTCCCGGGGAATGGTTGTCATCTCGGTCATGTCCTGCCCTAAGAGAGACTGAATGTCACGCCCGGGACCCAATCCAGCTTTTGACCCTGGGCATCCCTGGCAGACCTGGCGCTCTGAGGGGATGAGTGAGCTTGGAGGGCTAGCAGATAGAAGCGAAGGTCTCAGCCCCTGCAGGCACCCGGCTCCCCCGCCTGTACCCTCCCTTTGCTTCTGGGGTGCACACCGTTTCGGGGACCTGTCTGCCTGCCTGGGTTTGGGCCGCTGCAGGGAGCTCATCCCTTTTTCTGCTGCTTGGCGCTCCTGAGCTGAAACACATGGGAAAGGGTTTTCCCACATGAAGTGGCTGCAGCCCTCACTGAGAGGAAGGAACAGCGCCAGCACCCCGCCGTGGCGATGCGGGAGGCTGTGGGACACTGGGTGCAGGGCCCATAGATGCTCCCCAAGCTGCGTGGGCTCAGCAGCTCCCAAAACCTCCCTTTTGCCCATCCAATGGGAACATAACTTGAAATCCATCTACTCCGTTTTCCCAAAGGGGCCCAGCAACCTGGAACTCACAGGGACCTGTGTGGGGATTGCAGCCCCCCACACTCAGGGACCGGTGGCTGCCTTCCACTTAGTCCTGAGTGGAACCAGCTGCGAAGACGCTGAGGCTGGCCAGATGAGGGCTAGCCCCGTAGCTGCTGTGAGAGGGGTGGAGAGTGAGGTCTGCAGCAACTTGCATTGTGGCTTCCCTTTCTCGGGCTGAGGTGCCACTGCCTTTTCCTTCCTCTTCACTCGGGATCCCAAGCCTTTTCCTTCAGTTTCTCAGCAGAGCAGGCCACCTCTGGCACCTAATCCTTCTGTTTCCAAACAGCCTTGAAATGTTTCTCCTGTAAAGGAATCTCATCAAATTTCAGAGTTCATTATGTATCCTTCCATGACATTAAAATGAGGTGACACATTCACCATTAAATTAATCCAAAATAGCTTTAATGTTAATATTTAGGTCGAAGAAGTGTGATGGCTCGCGCAGGCTCTAGTGAATAAGGTGGTGTGAGTGAAGCAGGAATTTTGGGGGAACATAGGCAGGCTTAGGGTTTTTTAGAATCCGGGTCCCTGGGAAAGCTGGCGCTGGAGACTGGGAGAAGGTACATTTCCATAACACAAGGAAGCCAGGTGCAGTTACATCTCCATAAGACAAGGGAGCAGCAACAGTTGCATTTACATAAGACAAGGAAACTGGAAGTAGCCAGGAAAGGTCTATATTTACAAAATAAAGAGAAGGAAGCCCTTCATTCAGATGGAAAAGAAGAAAGCCCAGAGGAATGGAAGGACTATGAGGGAGGAGGGCCTTAGGAATCACTATAGGGAAGGGGAATAGTGACCAATCAGAGGGGATATCAGGACACAGGAACTACAGCCTTTATAAGCCATAGGGAAAAGGAACCCAGTGGGACCCATTCCCCCTCCCTACTTGAGAGTTCATTTCCTGGGACTCTTCCCTCTCCCACGTGGGAGTCTGTATCTATTCTTCAATAAATTTCCACCTTTGCTATACCACTTTCTGTCTGTGGATTCATTCTTTGATTCCAGTGAACAAAGAAGCCGGGTTCCAGTCCAAAAATTCGGTATCATGAGGACCAGGAAAAAAGGCTCTGGATAGTAATTACCAAAATATGTAAAGAAATATAAAAATACTCTTGGACTTGATCCATCCTTTTCTAGGATGTTTCCCAAAAAGTTTATATGAAATCCTGATGAGCTACAAAGTTCTTCATCACAATATTATTTATAAAAGAAAAAGATGAAATTAATCTACAACAAAGAACTAGTTAAACTATGATATATTTGTTGTATGGGATGTAAGTTGTCAAGAAAAAAGTAGAACTAATCATGCCAACACAGAAAAGGACAAGAGCTAAAACTGCATTTTAAAAAAAGTGGCATGTCAAAATAATTATTGAATAAATCTTTAAAAAGGAAGCTTGTAAAAGGTTAATTTATATGTGGCAAGAGTATCACAGATTAAAAAAAGAAGAAAACAATAGCTGCTGTTCATGTTTTCACTTATATGTGAACTATAACAAAATAGGGGCAGACTCCTAGAAAGCAGGCAAACAGCTTCAGGAGGGGGCTGGGATGGAGAGATTGAGTAAAAAAGAAAAAGAAAATAGAACTCATGGACAGGGACAACAGTGTGGTGGTTGGGGAGTGGAAGAGTGGAAGAGTTGGGGCGGGTATAGGTGGAAGAGGGCAAAGAGGGGATAAATGGTGATGGAAAAATAAAATAAAATATCAAAAGATTCTTGTTGGGACATCTAAACACAAAGAATACATGAAAAGAACAAGTTAAAAAGTAAAATTAAAAAATAAACAATAGGATATTGTCAAAGGTGAATAGAGAATTCTCAAAGGAAATTTCAATATACATAAGAAAACCCCACCCACTCTGTCAAACAAACAACCAAAAAAAACCCAATAAATGAGGTGTTTATTTTATAGATTAGATTAATATTAAAATGTACTTACTCTGATGCTAACATCACTATGAGCATCACAAACATTGTGTACTTTGTTAAAACTGTCCTGGAGGACAATTTATCAAAGTTAAGTTTACTCATGAAATACTTATTTAGTCTTCACTGTCTGCCATCCACTGTACCAATAAGCTTCTTTACAGAGGTGGGGCAAGGGGAGAAGAGTTTTGCTATCAGCCCCCTAAGTAAATGGGGTTTTCACTAAGGGCAGAATTGACTCCCTTGCTCCATTCACTTGGGCCATGCCCCATGAGAAGAAGATGCTGATGGTACTCATTTATCCTAGGCCTCTGAGTGAAAAACAAACCTGACTGAATGGAGAGACTTGGAACCCAAGTTCAGCCAAGCCCAGGAGAACAGTACTGATTGAAAGAACTGTAATTAAAAAGTAAATCCTAGTTGTCATTGAAAGGGCGAGGGCTATGCCCTCCGTCTTACCCCGGATCCACCATGTTGGGGCAGTCACCATGTGCTCAGGAAAGTACCTTCGTCCCTGAAGCCGGGATTTCTTTAAACTAACCAATGACAATCAAGGAACCTGCGCGCCATAGAGATGACCACATCCTGTGTAACAAGACCCGACTTGCGCCTGGCCAATCGGCAGGGCCCACAGTCAGCTCCCCTCCCCTCACTCCACCCCCCCTATTAAAACCCGGATTTTCTCACGGGTGGCACTCTGCCTCCGATCGCTGGGCCGACCGGAGGGCGGGGTCGAGTTAGCTAGCTCAATAAAGGACCTTCTGCTTTTGCATCGGACTGGCTCCCTGGTGTGGTTTTCTTGGGGATCTTGAAATCTGGGCATAACAGTCATATGTCCCTGTGATTTGAAGTGTGTTTGTTATGCACCATATGCAGCAAAATCAGCCTAATATACATGCACAAGAAAGAACAATCCCCACCAAACACCCTAAGCTCTCTCCATCTCCTACCCTGGAAACACTAGAATTAGTAAATGAAGAAAAATATGGCTCATCTCTGACTAAAATTCAGTGGTTCTCAACCTTCTGGCCCTTTAAATACAGTTTCTCATGTTGTGACCCAACCATAAAATTATTTTCGTTGCTACTTCATAACTGTAATGTTGCTACTGTTATGAATCATAATGTAAATATCTGATATGCAGGATGGTCTTAGGCGACCCCTGTGAAAGGGTCATTCGACCGCCAAAGGGGTCACGACCCACTGGTTGAGAACCGTTGGACTACATGGATGACTATATGCACATTTAACAAATAATCACATAATAATTATATAATTGTACATCGTCATAAGCATTAGCCAAGAAAATTGGAAAAGCATGGGTGTGAAGATAAAGAAGTACAGTTTGAATTCATTTCAAACTGCAAAATAACTGAAAACTTCTCCAGATTAATCCCATTTAAAACATGAAGGAGTAAGAGATAGACAAAAGATAATAAAAGAAAAGAAAAAGAAAACATTCCAAGCCCTGGTCCGCTAGCTCAGGTGGTTCGACTGTCGTCCCCATATGCAAAGATTTTGGGTTTGATACCCAAACAGGGCACTTACTGGAAGCAACCAATGAATGCATAAATAAGTGGAACAACAAATCTGTCTCTCTCTCTCTCTCAAAATAAATAAGTAAATGGGGAAAAAAAGCATTTCAGGCTAAAGAAACAAACTGAACAAAAGGTAAGAAGAGCTTGGGGCCCTTGAGGCACTTGTACCAACCAGGGAGCCCAGAACACAGTAAACAGGGGATGAGGTCTGGAGGACTGGGCGGGGGTCCAGCCCATAGTGAGATGTTTGCTAGGTTTAACACTAAGCATGATGCAACCCATGAACTAAAATTTATTTAGAGGAACATAGTAGTTTTGTAACTAGAACAAATTCAGCCCTTGATATTCACAGATGAACTTGGAATTTTAAATGTTTCCAAATGTGAAATGTCCCTATAAAACTTTTACCATAGCTCCTGTCACAAGGAACTTTATAACACAATCAATGGACAATATATCAGTAAACTATCTAGAAATAGAAGTCTAGGAAACAATTTACTCATGGAATTTACTTTGAAATAAATAGCAATTATGAAATACAAATCAAGAATTATCATTTCTGTCACACTTCCATCATTACTTAACAATGATGACAAATAAGAGAATGAGACAAAAAATTGCTGTTTCTGAATCAACAGAAAAGTCTCACTGAATATCAACAACAAAATTACTATAATTATACTAACTAAAAATCAAGTAAAATAGAAAACATTTTTGCAGAGGATTCTTATTAATAAAATACGCATTTATAAAACTCTACCCAAAAATTATGATCTATGAAATTTCCATTTGAGCTATTGAATGATCACTTAAAAATGCTACTGATGTCAAAATAGAAAAAGTTCAAAATTATTTTAAAAGGCCAAAAGACAACAACAACTTGCTGTATTTCTGGACTATTTTAGCATACTTGTTGACAACAAAAATATTCTAATTATACCACCTATAAATAGAGTAAAACAAGCAACTACTTATTAAATCAGCTTTAGATATTCTAAAGTTATAAAGCATTCTCTTAAAGACAATTCTATCAAATTTTCATCTCAGTCCATGTATAATCACTTAACTAACAGTGAAACGGGAAAACTGAACTGGAACGTGTGGTGTTCCTCTGGGAGGATGGTTCCCCGATTCTTGTCTGGTGGAGCTGAAGAATGAAACCACGGAGGAAAGGTGCAGTAGTAAAAGGTGGGAATTTACTGAGAAACAAGCACAGACTCCCAGGTGGGGAGGGGGACAGAGTCCCACTGAGTCCCTTTCCCCAGGTTTATAAAGGCTGCAGGTCTTTGTGCCTTGACATCCCCTCTGATTGGTCACTGTCCCCTCTGATTTGGTCACTATAGCAACTTCAGAGCTCAAACCTCACAGATGTGTGAGGGTTTCTCCTTCTCCCTTTTGTTTTCCTATTCCCTGTGGGCTTTCCACTTCTCTCTCTGAATGAGGGACTTCCTTCCCTTTATTCTGTAAATGTATACCTTCTGCAGCTCCCAGCTCCCTCATTCTATGGAAATGTACCCTTTGCAGCTCTGTAGCCCTGTGCTTCTTCCACGGACCCCTTAATTCCTAAAATTTCCTAAACCTGCCTATTTCACCCCTAAAAACTCCTTTCAACAGCAATAAAGCTAAGAGGGGGAAAATCAAAATAACTTAGTAGAGAGAGAAGAAAGTGTCTTATGGGGGTTCTGGATCTTCAGAAGTAAACATTTTGGAAGGTAAAATCAACCCAGAAACGGAAACACTTCAGTTTCAGGTTGAGTAGGGAAAAGACTGAATTCAGTGCTCAATGTAAAACAATGATTGACAGTGGAGGATGCCCTGACTCATGAAGTCCCTTTAAGAAGGGGGGGTTTCTGGGGAGGCTTTTTCCTGCTTTCTAGAAGAGGGAGCAGGCCAGCAATCCTCTTCTTAACAATTTCCCCTTGGGGGTTCCTGTAACATGTTGCCTCTGATGGGAAGATGAGGTGGAGCACCAGATTCCTGGTTCAGACGGGAGGGTTAAATCAAAGGAAGGTCCTTAACATCTATCATGCAAGGGCACCACAACACACTGGCTGTCTTGTCTTGCGGAGGACATGCCACCAAAGGTTCCTGGTCCTTTGGGGGTGGCATCCGGTCCCTGCGAACCATGCAACTTTGGATTCCTGCCCCATTACTGCATCATGTACCCCCTTCCTTGGGATTTGCTCATCCAAAGAATTCCCTGGTGGTTCTAGGGCTTCTGCCAAATATACAATTTAGAACATCAGGGACATAAACATATATTTCAAAATGTTTTAATTAAATTCTAACTAAAAAAAATTGTCTGAAGTTTCCATTTTTTCTTCCTTATGTCATCAGAGTTACTCTTGACCACCAGTATTCCCCACCTGTTTTCATGAGCTTTTCTCTCATGAGAAATACTCTGACACTGATCCTTGACAGCGGTTATTTCGAATTTCTCTGAAAGAGTTTGGCTTCTATTTTATATGTGTCCAGCTTTTCACATGCATGGCTGATTCTTTCAATTGCTTTGGAAAGATTATCCTCTCTTTTTTAGTGGTAAATTCACTTTAAATTGAATATTCATGAAAACGCCCCCCACCCCCCCTTTTTTTCTTGATGCCATTCAGGAAGGACAAAGTGTCTGTTGAAGCTTCTGATTTTTACTTCTAACTGTAGGTTTTTGTTTGTTTGTTTTGTGTGTGTGTGTGTGTGTGTGTGTGTGTGTGTGTGTTTTTTTTTCTTTCTTTCTGTCTTTTTTTTTTGCAGCCAAACTTTCTTAGTTTGGAGATTTTCAATATGATCTTTAAGTAAATTGATTTTAAAGAAAAATCTTTAGTTATTTTAAATTTGGTTTTCTTTTTCTTCAAGAGTTTTTAAGGAAGTGAATTAATTACCTAGAGTTTATATAACAAAATATCATAATCTTCATGGCTTAAAACAACATAAAATTATTATCCTAGTGTCTGGACATCAGAATTCTGAAATCAATTTCATGGGGTTCAATTTGAGATGCCAGCAGGGCTGTGCTTCCTCTAGAGCAGTGGTTCTCAACCTACCTAATGCCGCGACCCTTTGATACAGTTCCTCATGTTGTGGTGACCCACAACCATAAAATTATTTTCGTTGCTACTTTATAACTGCAATTTTGCTACTCTTATGAATCGTAATGTAAATATCTGATATGCAGGATGTATTTTTATTGTTATAAATGGAACATAATTAAAGCATAGTGATTAATCACAAAAACAATATGTAATTATATATGTGTTTTCCAATGGTCTTAGGTGACCCCGTGAAAGGGTCGTTCGACCCCCAAAGGGATCGCGACCCACAGGTTGAGAACTGCTGTTATAGAGGCTGCCTACATTCCTTGACTCATGACCACATCCCTTCAGTGTCTGTTTCCATCATATCATTTCTTTTTCTGTCTCTGACCCTCCAGCCTCCTTTTTATAAAGATCCTTGTTATTACATTGTGCTCATTCAAATAACTCTGGACACTCTCTTCATTTCAAGATCCTTAACTTAATAAAATCTAAGTTAAGGATCCTTAAGTTAAGGATCTTAATCAAATCTACAAAGTCTCTTTTGCCACATAAGGTTCTGGGTATTAGGACATGGGCTTCTTTAGGGGGATATTATTTAACCTACCACAGGAAGTTTTATTCAGCATCATCCATCTGTTTCTTCTAAATGTCTATGAAGGGGTCTCCATTTTCTGATACATTTGTTTTATGGGATTCCAAGATCCCATAATCCATAATCCATAATCCATGTTGTCTTCTCTAAGAACAGGGTCACTCAGATTTAGCAAATGTTCACCCATAAATATCATTCCTTACTTTTAGAACTTATTCCATGCCACCTTAAAGTTTTGTAGTATTGCATTTTGTTTAATGTTCACTTTTTTTCCCACCCCTCTACTTGTCAAAGCAGCTTTATGCTTTTCTTAAGATTGAAAATTTCTTTCAAAGCATTTTTAATGTTGTCTATGGTTGTACTTCATTTTTCTGGTGTATAATGAAGGAGGTTTTTGTTGCAGCTACTTGAAATTTTAAGTATCTTGATGCACCATTCACCATTGGAAGACTGGCTCTTTGTTGTTACATTTGCCATCAGCCCAACTTTTCTGAGTCTCTTTTCATAAGCCCAACTAAAGAGTTGGAGTTTCCAGGTCTCCATTAATGGCCTTCAGCTTTTGTATTTCTATTAAAGTGTTTTGTTAATGTCTGCCTGCCATTAAAGTTTATTCAATTCCTGCAAATTCTTCCTTATGAGGTTAAACATCTCAAAGATGAGCTCTTTTGCCTCCAGAAGGGCAGACACTCCAATGGCCAGTTCTTTATCTCTAACTGTGTAAATTAGGGTTCTAATGACAGAATCCTAATGTTACTGAAGCTACTACCCTCTCCAATAACAATCCGCAGAGATCTGGGTCTGGTCTGAGGTCTCTTTTAAAAATATATATATATTTTATTGATTTTTTACAGAGAGGAAAGGAGGGGAATAGAGAGTTAGAAACATCAGTGAGAGAGAAACATCGATCAGCTGCCTCTTGCACACCTCCTACTGGGGATGTGCCTGCAACCAAGGTACATGCCCTTGACTGGAATCAAACCTGGGACCTTTCAGTCCATGGGCCAGCACTCTATCCACTGAGCCAAACTGACTAAGGCAGTCTGAGGTCAGCAATGCCACTGTCTGCCTCAGTCTCTTCAGAATCAGATTGGTGCAAAGTCTCATAGCCATTACCTGACTTGCTCCCATGGCCCAAGAAGCCACAGATGAGCCCCAACATATTGCCAGGCCAGAGAACTCTGGATATTCTGCCCGAAACCATACAAACCAGCACCCAACAACTACCAGACCTTAATGTTTTTTGGGAAGAAGAGGTAAGAACAGTAGAAGATAACCTTTCAATCCTCCTAACTGGGTGATATAGACAGAGATAATATCACATGACTCCAGGGCTTATAGAATAGGCCCCTAGAGGACAGTGATGATGCTTTGGGATCCTGGCCACATCCCTACCCAGTGTCCCAAGAACACTGGGAATCTGTCTTGTATCACATGTAAGCCATTCAAAGGTACCAGTTGCTGTGCTCCAATGACTATGAAGCACTGGTTGGGAGGATTTGCAGGTTGCCAACTCTTGACAATATTTCATCTCTTCAATAATTCTTTTGTTCTATAGCTCTTTAAAGATAGCCATATTTGGTAAATAAAATTATAGGATGTTTAGTTAAATTTGCATTTTACAAAAAATGAATAATATTTTAGTGTAAACATGTCCCATGCAATAGTACTTATATATTCATAATTTAAAATTATTTGTTGTTTATCTGCAATTCAAATTCAAACTGGGCATCCTGTGTTTATCTGGAACCCTTGGTCCTGGAGGCATCGTTCTGCCCACAGAAAACTCACTGCTCTGAGTGCCTCTCCTTGTCTTGATTGTGTATTGGCAACAAAGAGAATCAACCAGGTCTGTGCTGCAACCAGAACCCACCAACTGCTTAGAGCTGATTGTAAGTATCTTTCCCCAACTTTGTGTTCAGCAATGTCTCACTGACAGCTTGAAACAGGCCATGGTTGGCATTTACACCAAAGAAATAGACAAACTTTAGGGACGAAAGTTGTTTCTATCCTCCACCCCCCCACCCCCCCAAAGCCCTGGAAAGTTGTTTTTTTAAAATTTGCTCACAACTGATTATAATTGATCTTCTTTAGCCACAAACTGTCATTCTTATAATGTGGAGAAATCACAGAGGTCAGTTTTGGGGTAAAGGTGAATGAGAAATACCATTGCCACCAGAGGTCACTCTTAACCTCTTGAATTCAAAAGTACTCAAGCTTAAATAAATAAATAAATAAATGAATAAATAAGTAAATAAATTCAATCTCCTCTTGGTGCACAGAATCAGGAAAGACATTTTCTGTACCATAAATTAGATAACCTAAACTTTACATTTTTAAGCAATGACTATGAGGTTTCCATAGAACATAAAATACTTCAAAGAACCAGTGTTGCAGATATTAATATCACTTTTCCATTGATTGTCAGGTACAGAAATTTATATTATTTACTAGACTCTCCTCCCTTCAGTTTTATCAAAAGAAATAAAGAATCTTAAGATATGGAAGAAAGTATACTTCATTAAAATTTAGCTTTAATACATAATCTTGTGCTAGTCACTAGGCTAGGTCTTGAAGAAGGAGGAATAAGGTATAGCCCAGGATCAAGGGCTATTGAAGAACTAGGCATATTTGGGCATTCGAGGTAGCAGGAGTAATTGATAGGCCTTCCCTAAAGCATGGACCTTACCCCCTATGTCCAATAAATGCCAATTGATGCTGATGTTGATAGTATTCATGACAAAGAAGAAAAGATGGTTGACATTCATGTCTTCCCTTCTTCCGCCATTAGGATTGCTTGATTTAGCTAATACAAATATTAAACACCCTTGTAATATTTGGGATGTATCTATAAAATCATTCATTGTTTATTCTAAATTCAAAGTTAACTGAGCTTCTTCCATTTTATCTAGCAACCCTCTCCACCATGTGAGCTCCCATTGACCTTTTAGAACAGAACTCAGATATGAAGTCCTCTGCAGTAAGCGTTTCCTTTGATGGCTGTCCACCTCCTGCAGAGGTATGTTCGAATGTGTTTCTCTGTACTGGCTTTACTTGCATACATATCCCTTACAACCATGCACACTCCAAAGAGGTTAACCTGGCATATTAAAACAACACAGTAGGCACTTACCTAGGAGGTTGTTGCAGATGAAAAGATTCCAGGGCATCTGACACATGTTGACAGAAAGTAAGGGTTGTTACCATGTCAGCACCCACCCTCACCCCCCATCTCTGTCTGCAGGATCTAGTAGAAGTGAAAGTGAGATTTCAAAATGGCAATGGAGTAAGTGGAAGCTACATTGACATACTTCCCAGACCAAACTGGAAATACAACTAAAATACAGAAGAACCACCCTGAAAAATTAACAGAGGACTAGCTAGAAAGAACCTTGATAACCAAGGACAGAAAGTAGAGACTGCATTGATACAGGTAGGAAGTACAGAGGTGAGAGAGAGCTGGCTGGTATCCCACACACAGCAGCTGAAGTTCCAGAGAAATAGCCCAGATGTTAGAGGACCCCACTGAGAATTTGAAAGTCTAAACCTCAAGCTGGGCTCCCCAACCCAGAGCACCAGAACTGAGAAAGGTGCCCACATAACATCTGGCTGTAAAAAGCAGCAGGGGTGCTGTCTGCCAGGGAGAGATGGCTGAAAGTGCAGGTATCCTCCTAAAGGGCCAATGCCATTCACCTTGAGGTCTGACAGAGGAAGAGCAGAATGGATTGGAGCTATGTGAGGAGAGTCCAGGATTGGAGATCCAAGAGCAGCCACCCTGGTCTGCTGTGCTGAGACAATCCCTCACAATGCAGAGGAGATCTTTATCCCGAGGGCATTTGCTTCCAATTTCATTGTTACAAATTGAACATAATCAAAGCATTGTAATTAATCACAAAAAAATGTAATTATATATGTGTTTTCCAATGGTTTTAGGCGACCCCTGTGAAAGGATTGTTCAACCCCCAAAAGGGTCACGACCCACAGGTTGAGAACCACTGCTCTAAATGGTACCCAGGCCCAGTCACAAACAGCATCTGACATTTCCCTGTACTAGAGATTGGAAGTCATATAAGATCTGCATAATACACATGCAGCCAAAATGGGGAGACTAAAAAATAAGCCCCAAATCAAAGATCAAGAGAATTAACCAGAAGAGCTAAGTGAAATGGAGATATGAAATTTATCAGACATAGAGTTCAGAATAATGATGGCAAAAATGCTCAGCAGCATGAGAAAAAAATAGAGTAACTATAAAGAATGAGATAGCACTAACAAAGAACACAGTGGAAGGAATACACTGCAGATTAGGAGAAGATGAGGATCAAATAAGTGAATTAGAAGACAAGATATAAAAAATCACTTAATCAGAGAACCACAAAGAAAAAACAATTAAAAAACAGGTGGAGAGCTTAAGGGGATTGTGGGACAACATGAAATATAACAATATTCACATGATGGGTGTGCCAGAAAGGGAAGAAAGTAAGGGATAGAGAATGTGATTGAAGAAATAATAGCAGAAAACTTCTCTAATCTGGTGTAGGAAAAAGTTACACAAGTTCAGGAGGCACAGAAAGAACCAAACCAGAAAAACCCAAACAGGCTCATGTCCAGGCACATCATAATTAAAATGCCAAAAATTAAAGACAAAGAGAGAAGCCTAAAGGCAGCAAGAGAAAAGCAATTTGTTACCTACGAAGGAGCTCCCAAAAGGCTATCAGCTGATTTTCCATCAGAAATTCTATAGGCCAGAATGGAATGGCATGAAGTATTCAAGGTAATGAAAAGCAAGGGTCTGAAATCAAGATGACTATATCCAGCAAGGCTATTATTCAAAATAAATGGTGAGATAAAGACCTTCCTAGGCAAAAAAAAAAGGGGGGGGGGCGCTAAAGGAGTTTATCACTACCAAACCAGCACTGTAAGAAATGCTGAAGGGACTGCTGTAATGAGAAGAAAAAAAAGAGAGAGAGAAACATAGGCATAAAGAATTGAAATGGCAATAAATAAGTACCTATCAATAATAAACTTAAATATAAATGTATTAAGTGCTCTAATCAGAAGACATAGGGTAGCTGAATGGATACAAAAACATGAACCAATTATATGCTATCTGTAAGAGACCCACCTCAAAACAAAAGACTCACACAGGATGAGAGTGAAGGGATGGGAAAAACAAAACAAAACAAACTTTCCATGCAAATGGAAACAAACACAACAACACCAAAAAGTGGCTGGAAATACTCATGTCTGACAAAATAGACTTTAAAATAAAGGCCATCACAAGAGATAATAAAAGTCACTACATAACACTAAAGGGATTGGTCCAACAAGAGGATATAACCCTGTTAAACATATGTGAACCCAATGTAAGAGCACCAAAATATATTAAAAAAACTAGAGGACTTGAAGGGAGAGGTAGACAGCAATATAGTCATAGTAGAAGATTTTAACACCTAGCTAACATTGCTGGATAGCTATCCCAGACAAAAAAAATTAACTAGAAAACAGTGACTCTAAATGACACACTGGATCTCATGGATTTAATTGACATTTATAGAACATTTCACCCCAAAACTGCAGAATATACATTCTTCTCAAGTCACATGGGTCATTCTTAAAGATATATCACAAATTAGGAAACAAACAAGTCTCTATGAGTTCAAAAGTATTGAAATCATATTAAGCATCTTCTCAGACCACAATGGAATGAAATTAGAAATGAACTACAATAAAAACACTCAAAAACTTTCAAATACATGGAAGCTGAATAACATGTTATCAAACAACAAATAGGTGACCACTGAGATCAAGAAAGAAATAAAACACTTCCTGGAAACAAATGAAAATGAACTCACAGATATCCAAAATCTCTGGGACACAGCAAAAGCAGTCCTGAGAGGGAAGGTCATAGCACTACAGGCCTACCTCAAAAAATAAGAAAATTTAATAATAAACTATTTACCCATACAACTTGAAGAACTACAAAGAAAACAACAAGGAAAGCCCAGAGTGAGTAGAAGGGAATAATAAAGATTAGAGCAGAAATAAATGATATAGAAGCTAAAGAAACAATACATAAATTTTGATGAAACAAAGAGCTGGTTTTTGAAAAGATAAATTGATGAATCATTAGCCAGATTCATCAAGAAACAAAGAGAGATGACTCAAATCCTATATAATAAAAGGGTAATATGCAAACTGACCCTAACAGCAGAACCACTGGGAATGACTGGTCATTATGACACACACTGACCATCAGGGGGCAGATGCTCAATGCAGGAACTGCCCCCTGGTGGTCAGTGCACTCCCACAGTGGGAGCTCTGCTCAGCCACAAGCCAGGCTGCCAGCTGCCAGCACAGAAGTGGGGGCGGGAGCCTCTCCCACCTCCTCAGTAACACTAAGGATGTCCGACTACGGCTTAGGCCTGCTCCCTGCTGGCAAGTGGACATCCCCCAAGGGCTCCCAGGCTGCCAGAAGTATGTCAGACTGCCAGCTTAGGCTCTATCTCCCGGGGAGCGGGCCTAAGCCAGCAGGTGGACATCCCCCAAGGGGTCCCAGACTGCAAGAGGGCACAGGCCAGGCTGAGGGAACCCCCTCTGAGTGCACAAATTTTTGTGCACCGGGCCTCTAGTAAATAATATAAAAAACAAAAGCAGTGAAGTAACAGTTGACACCACAGAAATACAAAGGATTGTAAGAAAATACTATTGACAACTATAAGCTAAAAAGCTGGACAATGTTGAAGAAATGAAAAAAATCCTAAAAAAAATCTTCCAAAACTGATTCAGGCATAATCAGAAAACAGTAATAGGGCAATATCAACTGATGAAATAAAAGCAGCAATTAAAATAAATAAATAAATAAATCTCCCTTCAAACAAAAGCCCTGGTCTAGATGGCTTCACAAAGGAGTTTTACCAAACATTTAAAGAAATAACACCTATCATCCTCAAACTCTTCCAAAAAATCCAAGAGGAAGGAACACTTCCAAGCCCTTTTTATAAGGCCAGTATTATTCTTATTCCAAAATCAGATAAAGACATTATACAGAAAGAGAACTACAGACCAACATTTGTGATGAACATAGGTGCTAAAGTCCTCAAAAATATTACAAATATTATTCAGCAATATCTTAAAAAGATCATAACCCATGACCAAGTGGGATTTATTCCAGAGATGCAAGGCTGGCAAAATATTTTCAAATCAATAAATGTGATACATCACATAAACAAATTGAAAGATAAAGTCACATGATCATGTCAATAGACACAGATATAGCATTTGATTTTTGATAAAACTCTCAGCAAAGTGGAATAGAGAGATTATATCTCAACATGATAAAGGCCATATATGATAAACCTACAGCCAACATCATTATTCAATAGGCAAAAACTAAAACCATTTCCCCTAAAAACAGGAACAAGACAGGGATGTCACTTTCACTATTCTTATTCAACGTAATACTGGAAGTCCTAGCCACAGCAATCAGACAAGAAGAATAAATACAAGGAATCCAAATTTGGGAAGGAGGAAGTAAAAAACCTTAGAAAACCTGTACATAGAAAACCTTAAAGACTCCCCCCAAAAAGTATTAGAGTTAATAAAGGAATTCAGTAATGTAGCAGAATACAAAATTAACACCCAGAAATCAATGGCATTTTTATACACCAATAATGAATTCTCACAAAGAGAAACTAAAACAACAATCCCATTTATTGTAGCAAAAATAATTAAAATACTTAGGAATAAACTTAACCAAGGAGGTAAAACACTTGCACTCCAAAAATTACAGGATATTGAATAAAGAGATAGAAGATAGAAACAAGTGGAGGAATATACTGTGTTCATGGATTGGTATAATTAACATAGAAGCATGGAAAATCATCCCAAGCCATTATGCTCAATTAATATTTGACATAGGAGGCAAGAAGATACAATGGAGTCAAGACAGTTTCTTTAATAAGTGTTGGGAAAATTGGACAGATACATGCAAAAAATGAAACTAGACCACCAACTTACAGCATACACAAGAATAAACTCCAAAAGGATAAAAGACTTAAATGTAAGCCATGAAACCATAAAAATCCTAGAAGAAACCCATAGGCAGAAGAATCTCAGAAATTTCTCATAGCAATATGTTCAGGATACATCTCCTAGAGCAAAGAAAACTAAGGAGAAAATAAACAAATGGGACTACACCCCAATAAAAGGCTTCTGCACAGCAAAAGAAATTATCAACAAAACAAAAAAGGGAACCCATTGTATGGGGGAACATATTTGGCAATGATGCATCTAATAAATCGTTAATATCCAAAATATCCAAGGCATTAATATAACTTAATAAGAGGAAAACAAACAATTCAATATAAAAATGGACAAAGCCCTAACCAGTTTGGCTCTGTGGATAGAGCGTTGGCCTGCAGACTCAAGGGTCCCAAGTTCGATTCTGGCTAGCTACCTTGGTTGCGGGCACATACCCAGTAGGGAGTGTGCAGGAGGCAGCTGATTGATGTTTCTCTCTCATTGATGTTTCTAACTCTCTATCCCTCTCCCATTCTCTCTGTAAAAAATCAATAAAATATATTTTTTAAAAATTGACAAAGGACCTAAATAGACACTATTCCAAAGCAGACATACTAATGGCCAAGAGACATATGGAAAAAAATGCTCTAAGTCACTGATCATCAGAGATGCAAATTAAAATCATAATGAGGTATCACCTCACACCTGTCAGAATGTCTATCATCAACAAATCAACAAATGACAAGTGCTGGTGAGGATATGCAGGAAAGGGAACCCTAGCACACTGTTGGTGGGTATGCAGACTGGTGCAGCCATATGGAAAGCAGTATGGAATGTCCTCAAAAAATTAAATATGGAACTGTCATTTGACCCAGTGATCCCACTTCTAGGAATATATCATAAGAAACCTGAAACACCAATCAGAAAGATTGGTATACACCCCCCTATGTTCATAGCAGAAAAATTTACAATTTCTAAGACCTAGAAACAGCCCAAGTGCCCATCAGTAGATGAGTGGATAAAAAAGCGGTGATACATATACATCATGGAATACTATGCACCAGCAAAAAAAGAGAAGGATATACCACCCTTTGAGACAGCATGGAAGGACCTGAAGAGTATTATGCTAAGTGAAATCAGTCTGTCAGAGAGAGACAAGTATCATATGATCTCACTCATATGTGGAATCTAATAAACAAAATAAACTGATGAACAAAATAGATCCAGAGATATAGACATAGCATGTACAGACTCTGGGATCTCAAGGGGAAGGCTGGGGTGGGTGGGTGTGTGGGATGAGATCAACCAAAGAACTTGTATGCATATATGCAACCCATGGACACAGACAATAGGGTGGTGAGTGCCTGGGGCGGGGGATGGCGGCTGGTAGAAGGGGTCAATGGGGGGAAAAGGGCCAGTAAAGATTTAATTTAAAAAAAAAAACACAAAAATACAAAAAACAACACATACACAGACATACATACACAGACACATGCCCACATATAATTGCTCTGATCAGAATCATTATTGGATGATCAGTTCTGTAAAAGCCATACTATCTGAATATATGACAAAATATCATCATAAAAATAAAAATAATGACAGCGTATGGAAACATTTTGTCCCAAAATCTGGCGCACACACACACACACACGTACAATCTTGGACACTGAATGAGAATACAGAACTAAGAAGGCTTCAGTAGATGTAAAACACCTTGATTAAGGAGAGTTATTGATTCATAGACTTTATCTCAAAACATAGCTCTGCTTAAACCAAGCTCTGCTCAGCCTATATCAGTGATGGCGAACCTTCAGAGCTCGGCGTGTAGGCATTTTGAAAAACCCTAACTTAACTCTGGTGCCGTGTCACATATAGAAATTTTTTGATATTTGCAACCATAGTAAAACAAAAATTTATATTTTTGATATTTATTTTATATATTTAAATGCCATTTAACAAAGAAAAATCAACCAAAAAAATGAGTTCATGTGTCACCTCTACCACGCATGTCATAGGTTCACCATCACTGGCCTATATGTTCTTTTACATTTGTCCTACATAATAAAAGGCTAATATGCAAATTGACTGAACAGTGGAATGACCAGTCGCTATGACGTGCACTGACCACCAGGGAGCAGACGCTTAATGCAGGAGCTGCCCCCTGGTGGTCAGTGCGCTCCCACAGGGGGAGCACTACTCAGCCAGAAGGCCTGAGCCAGGCTCACGGCTGGCGAGCGCAGCAGTGGTGGTGGGAGCCTCTCCTGCCTCTGCGGCAGCACTAAGGATGTCCGGCTGATGGCTTAGGCCCGCTCCCCATGGAGAGCCAGACATCTTCCAGACATCTTCCAAGCCATCAGCCAGACATCTTCCAAGGGCTCCTAGACTGCATGAATTTGGTTGACACTTCCATTATAGAGAAAGGGCAAATAGTGATATTAAAATAATTCTTCCAATTAATTTCCTTTTAATGTGTATGAATTCGTGCACCAGTCCGCTAGTCTAGAATAATGATATATATCGTGAAGAAACTGAGACCCAGAGACAGCAATGATTTTCCCAAGGTGGCACAGCTCACACCAGAGCCAGGGTTTGAGGGCAGCTCTGCCAGCTCAGCCCTGTTCTCTTACGGATGAACACCAAAGCCCCCATCTCCTTTGGCACATTAAAGAGTGGTTTGTTCCTTATGGGGTGACTGTTGGTGGGCGTTAGGCTTCAAAGAGTGATATACTGTGGTGTTCATTCTCTTGTGAACACTGCCATGTATATGTACAAATTCAATAAAATTGGTATACTTGTTTTTAAAAAACAGAGTGGTGTCCTTTAAGTTTGCTGCGAAAGAAACAGTATGCATTTATCAGATAGAAAGTGAGAAGGGAAGATTGGGAGAATTAGTAGCAGGTGGGGAAGTTAACACATTTTTAGATCAGAAGTGGAAAATAAAAGTCTAGTTCTGATAGTAGCATTAGGATATAATTTTGAATTAAATATTTTAATTAAAGAAAAACAGTTAACCTTTAAAATCAGTTATGAAGTTATTCCCCTACACTTTTGTTAAGGACTTTGTAGGGAGGTACATAATAAATTCTCATAAGAAAATATATCTCATCATTTTTGTAAGATAGATTTTTTGTTTGTTTGTTTATTGGACTTTACTTAACTCAATGGTTAATAAGACAAAAATAGATCTCATAATTTTTCCATTTTTCTAAGTGCTTTTTGTTGTTGGTTGAGCTAGCAAAATAAGGATTTGATCACTGGTAGTTCAATGTAACATACTATATATCTTTATATTCTGAATACTAATGGGTTATATGAAAATCTGTGGAGAAAAATTAGTTGGATCTACTGATAGAAGGTATCAAATGATTTGTGCAGATAATGCATGTCTATGATTGTGGTGTTGAAACAAACAAAAAAAAACAATGTAAAATATTTGGATCAGAAATAAATTTAGCATTTCTGTAGCTCTTCGTTTATCACACAGCTACTTGATTCCTACCCAGGTCCACTTTGCTGCTGCCTATTCTTATATCCCCTTTGGTCATTTTTCTGGAAACATCTTGAAAATACAAAGTCTTGATTGCTGCCACCCTCTGTTTCTATCCTTTAGATGAGAAATATTATCAGAGCCTTTAATCTAACCTTCCAAATGTACCCACTAGAATTTCCTATTCTCTAATTATACCTCTGTTCTCAATGTCTTTAACAATGCTTATTTATCTCTACTTAGACCTAGTTTATTTTCCAAATTGATTCTTGCCAGATTTGTCTATCAAACTTAAGCATCTTGTTTCTTTTCCCAATTCTATTCCTTGTTATGGCTCTTATCCTACTGTTTTACTTACCAAAAACTTCTCTGAATGTTTCACTATCAACCACTTCCTCTTTAATGACAGACAATTTGATTTCCACATATTTCTTTGTAAGTGAAGGGTAGCGTAATATACTAGTAGAAAGTGGACCTGGACTTCGATTGCAGTTCCGCCCTTTTTATATCAAAGTTACTTCATATATGGGATGGCAATAGTAAAAATGCACTGCCGGGTTTGGTTGTGAGAGTGAAATCAGATGTAGCATGCCTGGGAGAAACAAGGTTCAGAAGAGTACATTTTTATCTTTCTTTCTTATTTGTTAATACTATATGTTTTGCTTCTCCTCTTACTAGTCTAACCATTCTTCCTTCTGTATTGGGGGTTCTTTTCCTCTCTTCAGTGTTTTTATTATAGCCTTCTCTTATTTCCTCTAATAATTATACTCACAAAATTTGAAGCCTCATTCTCTGCATATTTGTCCCAAATATATATATATATATCTTTGATTTAGCAAACCTTGAATTTAAAAATAGCCTTATTGATTACCTGACTAAACTTTTTTTTATTGTGTCCAGAGACCCAAATCCCATAGTGATTACTTTTCTAGAAACACAGGGTTTAACTGAATCTCTATCTTTTGACTTTTGGATAACTGATCTGTCAGTTCTCGCTCCAATGTTTCAATGTCTCATTTTGAATTACCTAGTGATCTCACAAGAATCTTGTATTTTTTATAATAATCAAAGTGTTTTAAATTTTCCATCTCATTATCTCCAATATTCCTTTGAGATTAGCAATGCTCAGTAAATTTAAACACTTCCTTGGCTTGTATAACTAGTTGTAACAGAGCAAGAATGAGACTCAAGCATTGCCTTTGTTTCCTAAAAGCTCTCCTTTTTCATTTGTAAGAAATCATGCTTGCCATGCCTTTTGCATGGTTTATTCACAGTTCTCAATGCAGAGAAGGTGATTTCTAAATACCACTCTATACAGTTATAAATTTAAAAGACTACATAAAAATCATGTATAAATATATTATTAAAATGTTTTAAGAGGCATAGAATTATAACTCATATTTAACACACACACACATACAAAGTCAAAGGGACCAAGGTAATATATATTTTCTTTTGCAGGCAATGAAAACAATGAGTTGCTATGTAAATTTTCTCAGGGATAATTTAAATATTCAATCTCAGAAACTCTTATGTAGCTCTCAGACATATCTTAATGTGAAGCAATGACAAAGAAATCTCTACAGAGGTTGTTATAAGCTGGTACCAATAAAACATAGCTAACCATGAGAAGTACATTGGGATGTTTTATGACTAGGTGTTGATTAAATGAATTATAAGTAATAGAACCTGGCTACATTGTGATAGACTAACCAGCTTCAATAAAAATTGTTTTTGTTGTTACTATATACAATGGGAATATGACATTAATTAGCATCATGTTTTCTAAACATACATGCTATTATTTTCAGTATAGAAGCTTAGAGTCATTTTCTTTGAAACCATATTTAGTGTCCAGGAACCAAAGTTGTATGTACTATATTTTCATCATTTATACTTCAATAAACATGGTAAAATATCATATAACTTTAGATTATTTTCTCAGGTAGATTACATAGATCTGCATATATGTATAATGTATGAATATTATTAGAATTGTAGTAACATTAATATAATTTACTTATGCATTGACAATATATCTTACATATAATCTATTAACTATAAATGGACTAATTTATATTAATTACTAAATTATGCATTTAATATAACATTTATTATTATATATTAATCTATATACTTTTGAATTATATAACCTGACTGCCTACAATCAAAGCATTCACATCAGGAAAACTATTGAAATTTATTATGGAATGCCAAGAAAGTAATAGCGTCTAAGTCCAAATATTAATTACACAAGCACCTACACATTGTGTCATGATATTCAATGAAGCAGATGTGATATTAAACTGCATTAATAAACACGTCCTAAGTTTTAAATAAAGCCGACAATAGTCCCACTATATACAGCACATGGATCACGTCTGGGCGGGCGCTAGTTCCAGACACCACACTTTAGAAGAAACATTGGCAAACTGTAAAGATTCCAGGGGAAAGCAGTGAGAATGTAAGACATTTGCTTAATAGAAATGGTAGATATTAAAGCTAAGGGGAAAAAAAGTGAAGAGGCAGGATTGAGCGTCTGATGAATATAAAAAGCCTCAGAGATATGAAAGATGTAGCATGATTTGTGTAGCACCAGAAGACAGATTGAGATCATGGGAACTGAGGAGTCATCTTACAGAATCACATTTCAGCTCAACCAAATAAAAAGAACTTTCTGACAATTATCAATGCCTAAAAATTGAATGGATTGCCATGAGCTATTGCATTTTTTATTGACTATTTTTAGACAGGGTTAAGGATTGGGGTATGGAGCATAAACATTCACTAGATCCAAGTGTAACAGACTTTTAGTAAGGTGCCTAAATCTTTTTATAAGCCCAATAGAATACATTTAAAAGTAAAAGAGGATGCTAATAATTAGTTTTGGACGACAGTCCGAAACAGTGACTGTTAGGGACACACTGGTGATTCCATGATTTCTCAATGATGCCCTGAGTCATGGAATCCATAGTCTTGTTCTTGTTGTTGATAATGATGATGATGATGATAGAAATCATTTAATAGCATTTCCAGAGGACCAGGCCATGTATTAAGTTACTTATATATGAGGCGAGGAGCATTATTTTCTACATTTCGCAGAGAAGGATAATTGTAGTCAAGTTTCCTAGATTGATTTAAGGTCTTACCACTGATAAGTGATAAAACCAGCTGGTAGGAGGTAAAGCCAGGAATTCAATTAAGACAATCTGTTTCTAGAGATTATGAACTTTAAATACTATCTATGCTACTTCAGTGGATATAGTTTTTAAACTTTATTTAGAAATAAATATATTTACAGGAAGCTATAAATATACTACAGAGAGGTCTCATATTCACTTCCATTTTTTCCTAATAGATGCATCGTATATGAAGTAAAGTATATTGAATCCAGAAAATTGACCTCAGTACAGTGCATGTACATGGTTTCTGTGCCATTTTATCACATGTACATTAATGTAACCACCACAGCAATCAAGATACAGGTCTAGTCCATCAGCACAAGGAGCTCCCTTGTGGTTGCTGCTTTATAGTCACATCTTCCCTCTCACTGTCCCTAACACTTGGCAACTACTGGTCTGAGCTCCATTTCTACAATTTTGTTATTTCAAGAACACTTTATAAGAAAAATCATATACTTGTTGGCCTTTTGTAATGCTGAATAGATATGTTTAATGGGGAAATTTAAATGTGTCAATTATACAATTTCTACAGACAAGGTTCCATTTGATTCTATAATAAAGCATTTGTTTAAATATAATTTAAAAAATAACATATAATGCAGGAAACATATGAGGCTTGAAACCTTTCGGGGATAAATATATTAAAAATATTGAATGAAAAAGGAAAGATTGTTGTGTTAACTGAGTAAGAATTGCTATTTTGGTTGGACTTGCTATGATTATCTCATAAAGATTAGCTGTTTATTTTGTATAACATCTTAAATGATCTGTTTTGTTGCCTATAAACACAGAAACAGCTCAATGTGTTGATGGGAGAGAATATAATTTAGCAATCAACATTTAAATTTACTTTAAATTACATTCCCTGACATAGGAAAATATTAAAAAGGAATTAAGAATTTTCCCCATTAGAGTTTTAGTTAGAACCACTTCATTAAAGACAGCTTCAAGTAAATAGGCAGGTAATTATGTATCTCTACTAATCACACTGGATGGTAAAATTGTTTCTTTCCTTCTTATTTCCAGTTAGCTCTGTGCAATAATGTTATCTATAGGATAATGCTTCTGACTGAAGAAAGATGGAATGCTAATAAGCAAATCTAATTGCCAATAACACATCTAAAGCATTTTATTAAAAAAACAGCTTAAATGCTTAATAACAAGATAAACACTGATTTTTTGTTTCATTTTACTTTTTAATTCATTTAATTTATTTATTCATTTTTGGTAACAGGAAATGCTAATGTACTCTATGCTTTCATGCACATGTGTGGGAAAATCAGTTGCCCACCTTTAGAAAAGCAGCTGGGCAGACTCTAAAACAGGGGCAGCATTCTAGCCTGGCACAGCACTGTACCCAGAACCTTGCTCAGGAGATGCTTGGACAACAGAATAGGACAAAACAAAACGAAAAATGTATAATTAAGTTCTTAATTGAACTTTTCCTCTAAATCTCATAAATGAAAATTTATCTTCTTTCTCCATACAGAAGGTAGTCAAATATATGCTTAATACATTGTACAGATAAGTAACAGGAAAGACAAAATTACGTGCTCTTTTAAAAACCTTCATTGTAGGCAGTCCTGTTGGCATGTTCACAGATGTCAAATTCTCTTCTTCCCCCCAAAATAGAATTGAGCTACTCTACCTTATATATACAAAAATACCTAGAACACATGTATAAATCCATTATGGAATGACATAAAAAATTAAGCACATGAAAGGCCAAGTAAACACATTTTAAGACTCATTCTATCCTATCTAATAATAGACAAACATGGTAATTGACCGTACCTTCACTACACCCCCCATTGGCTAATCAGCATGATATGCAAATTAACCACCGACAAAGATGGCGGCTAATTTGCATACTGCAGGCAGGCCTGCTATTTGCCACCCAGGGCGGTGGGGTGGGACATCGCCATCATGCCTGCCCTGTCTCCATCTGTGTCTGCTATCTGCGACCCGGGGAGGCCGGGCGGGGCAGCATGGCTCCTCTGTCACCCCAGCTTCCTCATCATAGCTCCCTTGGGGGCCTAAGCCTTTAGTTGGACATCCCTCAAGGGCTCCCTGACTGCCAGAAGGATGTCTGACTGCAAGTTTAGGCCTGATCCCCCTGGGAGTGGGCCTAAGTCAACAGGTGGACATCCCCCAAGGGGCCCTGGACTACAGATCAGGACAGGCCGGGCTGACGGATGCCCTCCTGAGTGCACAAATTTTTGTGAACCAGGCTTCTAGTCCTATCTAATAAAAGAGAAACATGGTAATTAACCATACCTCCACTACCCTTCCCATTGGCTAATCAGGGA
>NW_006294243.1:910132-912477 GCF_000327345.1 Myotis davidii
TAAAAGATGTTGACTGTCACCATGATTATCATCGTTGTCACCATATTAAGGCTTTATCCTGACCCTGTGGACAGTCTCAAGTGTCCCCAAGCCTCGGCCCTGCTCTGAGCCCGACCAGGGCTGCACGTGGGGATTGGGCCTGCCCTCTGCCACCCGGGAGCAGGCCTAAGCCAGCAGGTCGTTATCTCCCAAGGAGTCCCAGACTGAGAGAGGGCACAGGCCAGGCTGAGGGACCCGCCCTCCCCCTTGAGTGCACAAATTTTTGTGCACTGGGCCTCTAGAATAATAATAAAAGGGTAATATGCAAATAGACCCCTCGGTGGAACAACCGAACAACTGGTTGCTATGACATGTGCTGACCACCAGGGTCCGCATGTGAAACATGGCGGGCGTTGGCCACGGCGGGCTGGTGGAGCAGGTGAGAAGGGGTGCCAGACCAAGGTGAGGTGCCAGTTGCTGTCATCTGGGTGAGCCTCTGGTGGTTACCGAAAATTCTTTGCTTCTGCTCACTGTAGTCCTGCCTGGTGCTTGCACCTGCTGCCGGAGCTGGCCCCACTCGCACCCACTGCCAGTGCCAGAGCTGCCACTCACATCTGTTGCTGGCACCTGGCACCAGCCCCAATTGCTCATCATCATCAGTGGGTGCGAGCAGCCAAAGCAGTGGCTGCTGGCCCTGATTGCCCCTCAGGGTTTCTCTACCTACCCCCAGCTCCTGAGGGGTGATTGGGGCCAGCAGCCACCTCACTGCCGGCCACAGCCTTGCTCTCACCTGCTGCCAGCACCAGAGCCGCAACTCATACCTACTGCTGGCGCCAGCATTGCTTGCACTCGCAGCAGGCGCCAGAGCCACCGCTCACACCCGCTGTGGCCCACAGTTCCTTTCAAGATGCACAAATTTGTGCACTTGGCCCCTAATATCTATCTATACTAATAAAAGGGTAATATGCTAAATAGACCGAGACATCTTCAAGGAGACCTTCTGAACATTCTTCTGGATAAAGCCATGGTGGCGAGGCCAAGGCAGAGCAGTTAGAGGCCAAGAGGTTAGGGCAGTTGTGGGTGACCAGGCCAGGATGGGATGGCAGTTGTGGGTGACCAGGCTGGTGGAGTGGCCGTTGCAGATGATCAGGCTGGTGCTGGGGGTAGGGGCCGTTGGGGGTGAGCAGACCAGCGGGGGTCCAGTTGGGGGCAAGCAAGCCATCCGTGGGGGTGATCAGGACAGTAGGGGGCAGTTTGGAGTGAGAAGGCCACCTTAAAAAGAAGGGTAAATGGGAACAGTTTTATTCTTGCCCAATTTGGTCTTGGTTAAAGTGAAACACACTCACACACACACACACACACACACACACACACACACACATCCTTTCCCCTTCCTTGGAGTCTTCTTTTGTGTCTATTCTACATTTGGATGATCCTATATAATAAAATCCTAATATGCAAATCGAAGGAATGGCAGAACAACCAGAGGAACGACTGGGCGCTATGACACACACTGACCACCAGGGGGCAGATGCTCAACCCAGGAGCTGCCAAGCTGCAGTGACTTGGAAGTGGTGGTTCTCCGGTGACATATCCCAAACTAAAGAGAAGGGAGCCCAATGCCTTGTGGGGCCTTGTGATTCCACCTTCAGCTGTGGGTTATGTTGTTGCTGGGGCACTGTTGGCCCTGAATCTGGTTTACTGTACACTTGCATTTGTGTTCCACACCTTGTACAACAGCAACTTTGCAGAGCACCCTCTCTCACTCTGGGACCACTCAGGGGATATCAGAGAGCCATTTTTGGCCCAATCCCCAGAGGCCAGACCAAGGGACCCCACCTGCTGGAGGGACCAGGCTCACTCCGCAAACACAGGGGAGGGACCATGGGAGGTTGGCTCCAGGGTGTGTCTGGCCTGTCTTGCCCAGTTCTGCCCCGCTGGCCAGCCACCTTCTAACTAATTTCCTGTCAATGTGCATGAATCTGTGCACCAGGTCACTAGTTTCAATATAAATAAATACAATATGATCCACCAACAGCAAAACAAAGAATGCAGTCCCCACTCACAAATGAATTCACTTTCATCTTTGTATATGGAATTATGTGTGTGTGTGTGTGTGTGTGTGCGCGCGCGCGCGCTTCACTTGTTGAAATAATATCTCTCTAGCTGAAGGAAAACAGTTTTCACTTGAATTGTACTAAACATTAATGCATCCTTTCACATTAGCCATTTAACAAATATGAACCATTTTTCATATGCAGTCTTGGATTTTATAGTTAAACCATATGTAGTCATTAATTTGTTAATCAACAGATACTCATTAAACCCTTACTATATACAGTCACTGGGAACATAAAAATAAAAAT
>NW_006294243.1:912985-913364 GCF_000327345.1 Myotis davidii
TTGCGAGGCCACCCTCAGTCATGCTCAGGGTAGGGCCGATTGGGTGGTTGGGGCACTGCCCCCTGTCACACTCAAGGCAGGGTCGATAGGGAGGTTGCGGCGCCAACCCCTGTCACGCACAGAGCAGGGCCCATCAGGTGGGTTGGGGCTCCTTACCCTGTCACGCAATGAGCAGTGCCCATCAGGGGGTTGGGGAGCTCCCCACTGTCATGCAAAGAGCAGGCCCGATCAGGGGGTTGAGGAGCTGCCCCCTCTCACACACAGAACAGGGTGGATCAGGGGGTTGGGGCGCCACCCTCTAGTACCCACAGAGCAGGGCTGATCAGGGGGTTGGGGCGCCACCACTGTCACACTCAGGGCAGGGCCGATGGGGTAGAGC
>NW_006294243.1:913682-925347 GCF_000327345.1 Myotis davidii
CCCGGGCCGCCGCGCCGCCGCCGCTCCCAGCTCGCTCCCCCATTGAACTGACCCGAACGGGAGAGCGAAGTGAGGGGCTGAGGGCTGTTTTCAGGCTGGCGGGTGACTGAAGCTCCCAACCTGTCCTTTTTTCCTTTTTTTTAAAATTCTGGGCCAGCTTTAGCTCTGAGAGTCAGCTCCAGCTATTAGACCTCCTGGCCTTTGTTTATCCTTCTGTATTTGAAACAATGTTGCGGTCCTGCTGGCTGAAGCCTGGGGTTTTGTTTAGCTTCTATATTTGTTACAATGTTGCTTAGAGTGCAGCTGAGAGGCCGGCAAGGCAGGTGGGGAAGCTTGGCTTCCTTCTTCACTGAAGCAAGCAAGCCTCCCTGTTCGCGTCAGCTGCCTGGCTGCCAGCTGCCATCTTGGTTGGCAGGTAATTTGCATATTTCACTGATGAGCCAAGGGGAAGGGTAGTAGCAGCCATATGGCTAATTACCATGTTTCTCTTTTATTAGATAGGATGGAGTGGAAGTCTTCAGTTGTCATCTCAATTGCATTTGATGTAAATATTTAATGACATAATGAACATGACCTCCTGGGCACTGAGGCACATTTTGGGAGGTTTACATAGACAGTGATGGCCCCCCTTTTTTTTCTTAGGCCTCTAGCCTTGATCACTAGCTCCCTGGTATCTGCTAATCAGATTGGGATTATAATCTGACCCCAATAGGCACATTTACACATGCTTTCCTAAAAATTTGCAATAGAAACTAAGAGAGAGAAATTTAGTATTTATCTGTCACTAATTTCTATATACGTCCCCCTCCTGCTGGCAGGCACCCAGGACCCGAGCTTCCCTCATAGTCCCGGCTTCGTCCAGAAGGTCATCTGGAAGGACGTCCAGAAGGATGTCTGGTCTAATTAGCATATTACACTTTTATTAGATTAGAAGTATAGACATAGTCTGATATATGGGCAAAAAGAAGGGAAAGCCAGGCAGCAGAGCTAAAAAGAAGCATTCTGACCAAGAAGAGCACCACTCCCCCTTCCCTCCCTCCAGTTATAACACTGCCATATTTCCTGATGAAAGTATTCTTTTCTTGGCAATTAACTGCATAAAGCTTTCTTCATCCAAAGTTCTGATGATGAAGAACAAATTTTATTTGAATGATTTATTAGAGGCAATAGTCATAGAAATCATTCCCATCCTCTTCCATTTCTTGGTTTTCAGATTCATTAATCTGACTTTGAAAGAAAGAGCTACATTTTTCTTTATAGGATCAAAATTATGTTCAAAGCATATTTTGCATCCTGTAGGACAGCACCTCAAATTCACAAGTGTTCTCCCAACTGGTCCCATAACTGAGTGATCAAAGGGCCTCTGATAGTCTATAAGGCTAGCATTCAGACACGCCAAGACTTATCTAACTCCAGTTGAGAATGGAGTGCTGCCTACTAGCAGGGCCAAGAGCTCTTTTGCAAAGTGTCACCAAGTGTTTTGTGTAATAACAGATAGTTGCAATTCAAAAATATGGGAGTCTGCATCATAATTCTCTAATAAGGGATTCCCTGGTGTTCCGTTAGCATTCCTCTCTGCATAGACATTTGAAACACTGTTAAATCTGTGGGGTTCAAAATCCCAAGCAAGAAAGCAGCTTACACCATAACTATGAATTTCAGAGCTTTTTTTTTTGTCTCTAGTTCTGTCTTAGTTTTCTATCTTGATTGTGATAACAAATTACCACAAACTTAGTGGCCTAAAATAAAAGTTCATTCTTACTGTTCTGTAAGTCAGAAATCCAACATCAATTGGCAGAACTGTGTTTTTGTCTTATGGTTCTAGGAGAAGATCTATTTTCTTGCATTTTTCAGCTACTAGAGGCCACCCACATTCCTTGTTGTGTGACCCCCATTCCTCTATCTTCAAAAACCAATACTGCTGCATCTCTTTATTTTTTGGTAGTCACATCTTCCTCTCTTACAACACCTGGGAAAGGCTCTCTGCTTTTAAGAAGCCATGTGATTAGTTTGGGCCCATCTGCATTATCCAGAATAAGCTCCCCCACTTAAGGCCCTTAACTTAATCATATGGCCAAAGTCCCTTTGCCCAGTAATGTAATATATCCACAGGTTCCAGAGTATACCATGATTTATGGAGGGCCATTATTGTGTCTAACATCAAAACTGCTTGTGAAATGCTTTAAAAGCAGCATACTTTATGATGTAGTGCACACTCCCTATAAAAAATCTGAAGCTCAGGAACATCATCTCATCCTGAGTTATGTAGATACAAGGCAAAGGAACTTATCTTCGATTTTGGAGTAAATGTATGGCCATTCCTTGAAGTTCTTGAAATTCCACTCAACTTCTAGAACCTCATAAAGAGGACAGCTTTCTAAATTTTTATAAGGTTTATCTCTTCCTTCTGGCATGCATATGTCTTGTCAACACATTTAAGGTATTTGCTCTTTCCTGCTCACCAAGTCTGATCAGGATGAAGTCATAAATGTCATGGGCCAGTATAATGTCCTGTGGGATGGTGCTGTAATCAGCTGCCCTGAGTAATAGATTATGGCAGCTAATTAGGAACTTGAAATTCTCCTAGAGTAAAAGAATAAAGTTTTACCATTGCCTTTGCCAGATGATGTTTAAGCATTACAATCAGGGCGAGGAAGCACATGCCAGATCAAACTTTGCAAACTTAATGAAAATAGATATGTAAATTTGCTCTCACAAAGGGATCACAATTGGAACATCAGTTGTGATTAATGTCTTTATTTTAACTTAAAGTAGTTTATTGCTATTTTCTATGACTTAATTATTTCCACACACTAAAGAGTCAAGTATAAAAGGATGTTTCTCTTAATGATCTGATATTTTCTAAGTCTAAAGCAAGAAAAATTAGGACTGTTGTAGAAGATTGGACCAAGAATATGGCTCTGAAATTATTTATTTCTATCAAAATTATAAAAGCAAATATAATACTACATATCTGGACAAAACACAGATTAATGATACTTTTAAAGACTTGGAGGAGACAGATTGACAGCTCAACTGGGTCCAGCTGGTGCATTGGAGCTAAATCTGTATCACATCACTTCTGTAAATACTTTTGGACCATAGAGGCATTTTGAATTCCCAAGCAATGGGGTTAGCCCAGATTCAATGTCTTATAATCACCCCCAAAAGTTGGGTATTTTCCTCTTATTTTATGCATAGTGACCCTGGCAAATGTCTACAGGATCCTTTGGGAAAGGTTAGGAGGATGCTTTATAATAAACATTTTCGGCATATTTTTAGAATCCTTCATTCAAGGAGTTTCAGGTGTGTGAACTACCTGAGATCTAGGATCCTAGTAAGAGGCTGAGATCTTACGCTTTAATAACTCAGCTCAGGTTCCTATTTACAAGACTTGGAGCTTTTTCGTTGAATTCTTAAGTAGATCTTGTCACGATGAGTTGACCACTACCAAAGATCCCTGTAGATGAAAACATTTTGATTACCATGTCTACCCTAGGACCCATTTTGGCAGTCTTGCCAAACTAGTTTCAGGCATTTAGATGCTGCCACTCTTGGTCCACATTCCTAGTAAAATGAGAGGGCCCATTCTAATAGCATCATCTCACAGTTCTAGACATCCAAAAAGCACAGCAAGTACAGAAGTTTTCCTAGATTCACTGTATTAGAGCTTTTCTCTTGCAATGTACTGGTGAAAGCAGTCCTCTGGCCATTCCTAGGAACCATGGTTTGAGAATATACCCACTTCAACATTCCCTTCTCCTCAAACCTTGAGGTCCTTTCCTTTACATATACTAATACATTCTTTGACAAGTGAACTTTCATGTAGGACGCTTGAGTTGAGATTTCAGTCAATCACCTGAGTAACTGTTGGAACTTGTACTCCTTGAGTTAATTCAATAGATCCAGGGCAACTATATCTTTAAACTTAGCCCAGTGATATGCATTTTCTTCACTAGCCATTTCTAAGTATATTTCCCATGGTTTTGTTAACAATAACTAGCAACATTTTGTAGTTATTTTGGAATATAATGTGTTTCCTTATGGGAGACCAGGTATGTTTAATCCTGAGGCATGAACTAATTATGATTCTGGAGAAAATAAGAGGCAATGGGTGGATCTTGAAGAGATTGGTCACACTTTGTAGGACAACTGTTTCAGATGAGATAAGGAAGGGTTTGTCCCCCCAGTCAAGGAAGAAGAGGCTGCTTCCTCCAGGAAGCACAGTGGGAATTAGAGTCTCAGTTTATAAGGTTCCTCTAACTTAATAAAATTTTTCCTTATCCAATCCTTTTGTTTTGATTGGGTTTTTTAAGTACTAAAATTTTTAAGTTAGAGTTCTATTAATGCTTTGAATAGAGTTTAAATTATAATTTTTCAAACCCACAGAATTAAAATTCCAAACCTTGGTTTTGCCTATATGGGTCATCTTATCTCTTGTAGATAAGAGATTGTTTTAGGTTAGTCATTGAAATGCTCTAGTTTTTTGCTTATAACCTGAACAGAGACTTTAAAGCCCTAACTCATCATTTTCTTTATGTTATCCTTTGAATGTAGCCAGAAGTAACTCGTCCACAGAGCACTTGCAATCATCACTTATACCCTAATGGCCACTTTGTCTAAATGATCTGTATGACCAATATCCCAATTTCTCCTGGAGATGAGGTCATCACTACCTTCAAACAGAATCAGAACAGATAATTACTCCCAGATTCCCATCTTTGAGGGACTATTTCTTGGAACTATTCCTGGGCAAAGAAAACTACTATATCAGTCAGAGTTCAGTCATGGAAACAGAAATCAACCTATGTACTTCAAACAGAAAGGTTTAATACAAAACCAACTACCTGCAGTATTATTGGAGAGGATAGAGGAATAAACGCAAACATTGGGGAGGCTGTCTAGAAATTAGAAAACTGTGAGAAGCTGATGCTGAAGTTGTATCTGTGAAGCAGTACACTCTGGTGGACTTTGGATTTTTAGAAGCTACATGAAGCCATTGCCACCACTCCATTAGTCTCTGATGCCCGCCCCATACTGGAGGAAGAATGAATCTCTTTTTCTTCTTCTGAATCTTGTGTGAGTGCATATAACAGGCAGAGTCTAAACCAGAAGCTTGTTGGTGAGGGGCTTGGGAAAATATAGTTCCCAGTATGCAGTACCCACAGTAAAGGGGAGATGATAGAAGGAGGTGGAGATAACACTGAGCACCAAAATATAATAACCAATATGTGCTCTTGTCAGAGGTGCCCAAGTCCAAGCACTGTCATCTCTTTCTTATATTCCGCTGTAGCTTCTTAGCAAAATTTGTCTTGACCACCCATAGCTCATTTCCTCAAAGCAGGCAACGCCTCCCTCCCCCCGCCTTTTCTCCTTGTTTTGAACTCTCTGATTACCTTTTATTGCAATTGGATTAAATCCAAACCCTTGCAATGGCCTACAAAGCCATTTAGATCTGACTCTTGCCTGAATCTCGGATTTTGAAAATTGCCGCTCTTTGCCTCATTGCCTATACTTCTCACCCACCAAGGATAGCTTCCTCATGTTTCTCACCGGAACTTGTGGAGGGGTCTATCACATAACCCAGTATTTCTCATATCTGATTCCTTCATGTTTTTCCTAAAAAGAAAGGTTTTGCTTCTCACTTTTACACTAGTGTAGTTGGGACTCTAACATGTGCAGTTTGAATAAGCCACCAAGACGGTTCTTACATAGGCTGCCTATGTATTGTTTTCTATTTTACTTATTTCTGGGTTTTATATATTTTTGGAGCTGCTGGACTAAAAGTTATACCAGAATTTTTTATAAGAAAAAACTCTCTAAGGATAAATAAATGCCAGCCTATCTCCAAGAATAGCCCATGAGTATAGAAAGACTGGCCATTCATGAGAATTTAAGCATATTTTTATCTTAAGGTCTTAAAGAAAAAAATATCTCATCTAAACACAAACTACTAGTAACTCAATAAAATGTCCGTTGCTATAGACTTAGAAACTATTAAGCATCCTGTAATTGTCCTAATGTTGGACAATTTATGAGTTATTTTCTTCTTTTGAAAGGATTTTCATCTCACTTACAAAAACAGGAAACAACTATACATGCTTTGGATAAAAAGATATTGTGACACCCGCAGGACTTTTTACATGGTACACGGAAGTCACACCTGCAGGACTTTTTACAAGGTACATGGAAGTCATATCTGTGATCTAAAAATCGAGAATTCCTTACACTGAGGGTAGATGCTAAGCTCTTATTCTCCATATAGGATGAAAGCATCAAGAATCTTGCCTGGACTTTGTGGTGTATTCACTCCAAACATCATTGGAGGCAAAACTGAAGCTGTCCTACTAGTACATTGGGTACATCCTGAGAAGGCAGGGTTCATTGTAAATGACAATAATGCTAGCGGGTGGGGCGGGGTGGAAAGAAGGCAGCAGGAAAAGAGAAAAACCAAGTATGAAATGGATTGACTCCATAGAAGAAGCTATAGTACGTGTCTGCAGAAGCAGAGCAGGGCTGTTGAGGACAGGATATTGTGAACATCACTCATTCATAGGGTCACCAGAAGCTGGAATTGACTCCAAGGTATGTAACACACACACACAAACACACACACTCACACACAAGGGTTATGGGGCTGTTGAGATAGGAATAAATAATTTGAGTGGGACAAACTTTTCTTAATCCCTAAATGAAATAATTTGAATATTGATCACACTTTAGATTCTAAGAAATTAATATTCCTCCCAAATAGTTTTGAGAATTCCTGGAGATTGTGCTTATATGTGTTGGTGGTTATTTGTTGGTTCTTGAGCCAAATTCCTGGTTTTGGCTGTTTTCTTCCTGATCATTCTGGCCGTCTCTCTCTACCTCCACATGTTCCTTTAGCCTTTCTGATTAGCTTCCCCCCTCAATATGTAACTGCAGACTTTATTCCCCAAAGCAGAGGGAAGACACAGCATTACTAAGCTAGTAGTTAATAAATCTCTAATAAAGATTTGGAGAGGGTTGGTGAAGGAAATTTTAGCACAGAGTGGGAAATTGTTCTTTCTACACATAATCACACACTGTCTCAGCCAATATTTGGTCTTAATCTGTACCTATGTTACTAGGACCTATTCTCTTTTCAGGTATTTTCTCCTAGCTATTGTTCTCTTGTCTCTGTCCTGACCACTCCATCTCTTTCCATGTTTCCATGTTCCTCCACCCCAGCAAAATTGCAGACAAATTCAGCAACCAAGCCTCCGCCCCATGTACCTTTACTTTCTCTAGGTTGCCTGTTCAAAGCTAAAAGTATTTTATGTAAAAACAATCTCTCTACATCAGCAAGAGCAAATATTAACTTTATTATGCAAAGCAGTTAATTATCTTTTTCTATGTTTTCTCATTCTAATTCTAATAAAAAAATAACAAAAATATTTTTATTGATTCTATAGAGAGGCAGGGACACACACACAGAGAGAAATGTCTATCAGTTGCCTCCCACACATGCTCTGAGCCCCAACTGGGAATGGAACCCCCAACCTGTGTACGTGCCCTGGACGAGAATCAAACCCACAACCGTTTGTTGTACTGGGAAACACTCAACCAACTGAGCCAAACTGGACAGGGCAAAAAATAACATTTTTTTAAAGAAAAGAATTCATTTTCTATTTAGGAGGAATTGTGAATTAAAAAAAAAAAAAACAAAAACCTTCAACGTTTTCTTTCTTTTAAGGTAGCTATATTTCCTTATAGCCACAGTGAATAGTGTATGCTTTCTTTCAATTCAGAATACACCAGGAGTGAGAAAGAGAGAATGATATTGAAAGGTGAGTACAGTGTTTTTAGAGAACCAGAGTTCGGATTCCTTCAACAAATGTTCATAACTAAGTAGAATTCTCAATATTGGCTGCTCATTAGAATTACCTGGGGAGCTTTTAAAAAATCCCAATGCTTAGGCCCCAATCAGACCTATTAAATCAGAATCTCTGGGAATGGAACCCATGCATCAATAGTTTTAGTTTTAAAAACTTTCCGACATGATAACCATGTGCACCAAAATTTGGAATGATTGATCTAGAGAAAAATGGAGATATAGCCATGGCTAGTTAGTGGCCAAGGCCATCTTGTCAAGAGCACAAATTCTATCAAAAGTAATGGGGGTGGGGGGCATTGAGAAGAGTTTTGCCTATTCTGTTATTTAGAAAGAGTAGAAGTTATTTCTCCTTTTTGGGGGTGATTTGAATGTATGATGGTCTTTATTTACAACTTTATTGGCATAAAAGATGAGGAATAAGTTTAAAACAGTTTATCACAGGGCATTGCAGCTGATCCTGCCAGATTAAAGAAGTTTCATTTTAAAGGTCCATCTAATCATCCAAAAACATACAACACTGAATCTGCATATGCAGTTTCCTTTACAAAGTACAGCACTCATGTTGTAGGCAGTCATTTAAAACTGTAAATACAAAAGAAATAAAATCATCCCCTAAAACCTGCATTAAATAAAGGGTATTTTAAATTTAAATTTATATTATCCATGTAGCAACACATGTCCAATGAAAATCAAAAGCTGGCAAGCAGTGACACTTCCTGCTTGAGCAGACACAGTTATAACCATCAATCATCCTCTGAAATGAGACACTTTCAGTTTACTACTCTGCACTTCCTATGAGATGTAACCAGAACCAGAAGACAAGACGGGGGAGAATAGTCCTTTTTTGGAGGAGAGTAAGCCCTCCAAAATCAGCATGGGTAACATCCTGTGGAAGCATTCTAGGTGGAAAAATAATAATACTGCCAATTTCAATTCATGCTAAACTGGCTTAATGTTTTCATACCCCAAATCAGTTTTATTTGTTATTTTCAATAGCTTCAAGGAAATGCTTGCACACTATTGGATCTTTTTATTTTTATTTCCTGCTTCACCATGCTTCTTCTTCACTACTTCTTCCAGTTTTTCTCATCCCAAATTTTCCATAGTATCTTTTGAAGTTCTTCATCTCTTGCATCAACGTAAACACTTCAGTTCTCACGCTTTGTCTCCAGAGTGAGGTCACGGGAGAACTTACACTTGTCTCCATCAGTGCACTGTCCTTGCTTGAAGAGCACACACACCACAGCTTTGTGATCAGCAGCACCTTTATACCTCACCCAACCCAAACCTTTTTAATGTAATGAGTGACAGCCTTGATAAACTTCTACTGTTTTGCTCCTTTTTTGTTCTTTAACATAGAAGTTTTGTCTTTGATAATCTTCTCCTTTTTCTCCTGCTCCCGCTTTTTGCTCCTCCCAACCTGAGCCTGCTTCTAGGGGAGCATCATGGAGACAGGTGGCACCGGCCAGACTGGAGCACAGCTGGACACAGTCCAGGGGCCCAGCCCCGCGTGCCACAGCGCGGGAGATGCGGGCTGCAGTCGCCACTGTGCTTCAAAAGTGAGGCCTAGAAATTTTTTTTCTTTTATAGAGAGTGAGAGAGGGAAAGACAGAGAGAAATATTGATGTGGGAGAGACACGTGGATTGGTTGCCTCCTGCATGCACCCCAACCAGGGCCCAGCAACCAAGTTATGTGCCCTTGACTGGATTCGAACCTGGGACCTGTGGTTGGACGCTCTGCTCACTGAGCAAAACTGGCTAGGGCTAGAAGTTATTTCTTAAAGAACATCTACTCATCTGTGGAGTTTATAATACAAACGAGTAAGAATTAAGCAAGCCCATATAGTCAACGATGGGTAGTGAAGGTTTGGGTTGGGTGAGGTGTAGGTAGCTGAACTATGTCAACTTTATCACGAAGCATTTGAAATAAATATCTTATTGATTTTTCAACATGTTTGAGAGGGAAGTCAAAACCGTTTGACCTTAGATATCAATTCTGAAAGAAGCCATCTATATCAACTTGCTATTTCCTTAAACACTTTACTTTCTTGGCTGCAAACTTCTGTTCATGGTTGACTGAGCTTTGAGGCACACAGGCAACCAAATTCCTTCATTCCGTAATAAGTATGATGTTCTATAAGACATTCTTTTACTTAAAAACAAAACAAAAACTTTTTCTCTTTTTAAAACTTAAAAATTGTATAAATATCCAGTGAGTTTATATTGAAATCCTCTAAAATAATATCTTTCAGCTCTGGGTTAATAATTTTCCGGTATGATTATTATGTAGAAATACAAAAATGAGTAAAGGAACTGACAAAATGATGAGCTCTTTGCCTCACTACCTAGTTGAAAAGGTATTAATTAAATCATTGGAAAGCAGAGTTATTCTCAGATTTTATTATGAATATGAAATGAAAAATGTCAAAAAGGGAAAGAATGTGTTGAGCCAATTATTATTATATTCAGTTTTCTTGTCAGTCTATATTTATTTCAGGACTAAGATGGTATCCATAGAAGCTATTGTTCAATATCCACAAATGGTAGAATCATTGATACTTATAGAGGTAGGCTTGAAATAAAGGGACATGTTTGTGTGTGTGTGTTTTCTGGGGGGGGGCGGCAGGGTTTGAGGTATTTTTGGGGGCAGATGGTGAAGTAAATAAGAAAAATTGTTATTCAAATGGTCTGACTGATTAAAAAAAAAAGAAATGAGAGTGTGAGAGATGTTGGAAAGAAGAGTAACTAAAAGGAATCTTGTGACAGTATAGGATAGTGATTATCTTCTGTAACATGGCTCTGGCTCAGTAGTATTTGGGTTTAAATATAAAGTTTTCTTTTTACTAAATCTGCAATTTTGTACAAATTATTTACCCTCTCTATAGCTCAGTTTCCTCTTTCTCCATAAAATGGAAATAAATTAATGCTTATTTTATGAGTTGATGTGATATTTAAATGAGTGTATATTTTTAAATCAATTTATCAATTTCTATTTATCTATCTATTGATTTATCTAATGAACTTACAACAGTGCCTATTAAATGTTCAACCAATATTAGTTATTATTATAGAGCAATGATTTGTGGTTGGATAGAATGATGCAAGCTAGTTAATAATATGAAATGATTTTTTCCATAAAAAAGTTAATAATGTTGATAATGAAATACAATATGTATTGTATATTAAATTTGAGATTAGATATGACAAAGTGCTACTGTAGATCATTTTGGGGCTGCTTGAGTTCAGGTTGTAGCTTGGCTTTTTTTTTAATATTTATTGTTCAGATTATTAGAGTTGTTCCTCTATTTTCCCCCCATAGCTCCCCTCCACCTGGTTTCCACATCACCCTCTGCCCTCATCCCCCCTCCCCACACTGTCCTCATCCATAGGTGTACAATTTTTTTCCAGTCTCTTCCCACACCCTCCACACCCCTTTCCCCCTGAGAATTGTCAGTCCACTCCCTTTCTATGCCCCTGACTCACCAGTTTATTCTGTTCGTCAGATTTTTTATTCGCTTGATTTTTAGACTCACTTGTTGATAGATGTGTATTTGTTATTCATAATTTTTATCTTTACTTTTTTCTTCTTCTTCCTCTTCTTAAAGAATACGCTTCAGCATTTCATATAATACTGGTTTGGTGGTGATGAACTTCTTTAGCTTTTCCTTATCTGTGAAGCTCTTTATCTGACCTTGAATTCTGAATGATAGCTTTGCTGGGTAAAGTAATCTTGGTTGTAGGTTCTTGCTATTCATTACTTTGAATATTTCTTGCCACTCCCTTCTGGCCTGCCTTGTTTTTTTTTTT
>NW_006294243.1:926356-927993 GCF_000327345.1 Myotis davidii
TGGGGCGGGGTCTCAGGGAATCAACAGGGCAGAGCAAACAGCTATGGCTGATCCTCAGTCCTGCCCTAAGAGGTCCTGGGTCTCGGTGTCCTCAGGTAATTGCTGCAAGCACCTCTGAGAGAAAGCCACCCTCGAGTTCTGCCTGCTGCCAGACAGTCCAGTTTCTCCCTGTATGAGTCTGGGTCCCGAGAGACTTGCCCTGAACTGGAGTCCATGGCTGTCATGAGCTTATGTCTCCCTCCCAATTGAAAAAGATAACCTTGTCCTCAGCTGCCAGCCCTTTCCACGTGTGCCTCCGTACCTCTGCACTTTACTTCCACACTTCTCTGAGTCTCAGTATGCTTTTCTCTTTCCTTCTAGTTGTAGAATTTCCTCTCAGCCAGCCTTCCTGTGGTTACATTTTGCCTTTTAGTTGTATTTTTGAAGTGGTTGTGCGAGGCAGCAATTTCACGTGTTTACCTATGCCGCCATTTTGGTTTCTCCTTGGCCTTTTCTTTTTAATAATTGATGTTTAACTTTAACATGCATAATTTATATGATCTTAACCCTAAAACCAGTATTTTAATAAATACAGAAACTCAAGTGATGCTTCCATTAATTTTTTTAAAAAGATACTCCTCTCTTCTCATTAATAGTCAACATATTATCAGATGTTAACCATTTCATAAATTCAAATTAGTCTCCCTCTCTCTCTCTTCATTTTGAGAGTGAAGAATGCATATGTGGAAATAAAGTGTTATTGTCTGGAAACTATGTATCCAAAGAATCATATGGAGTTAGATGCCAGGACCATTGGAGATTTGAAGATAATAATAAGAAAGTAGGATGGACTATGTTTCTTCATTGTGAATCACCCCCAGTCATAAATCTCCAAGGGAGTATTTTGGAAACCTTTATCAACAACCTTTTGGGGGTTGCCTACAAATATATGACAGAAAGAATAAGCCAAAATTATCATTCCATCCAGAAAAAAAACTGAGGGTTTGAGTACCACTGGCAAATAATTGAATCGTGATTCTATTAGAATAGTTATCTCAAAGCTTCTCTTTCTATAACAATGGGTATTCAGCCCAGTGTGGATCCTATTCTTATTCCGAACAGGCTTGAAAGGCCATAAGCTGGAAGCATGCTTTATAAAACACTGATTTGATACTCTGCTTCATATAATCTGATATTGATTCCTACAAGTGTATGCTTCATCTCAGATATTGTATTCTTCATTTCTAATTATGATTTCTATGTGTGTGTTTTTTATGTTATTGAAGTTGTCACTACGTTCCTTGAGCATCATTATTAGTATAACCATTGTCTTGTTCTCTGTATCTGGTAGTTTGCTTGCCTCCATTTCATTTATTTAGTCCTTTCCCTAAAAATTTCTTCTGTTCTTTAATTAGGGTCATGTTTATTTGTCTCCTCAGTTTGGCTGCCCAAGCAGTGGCAGAGGCTTTTGCATATGAATGACCTGGCCCTCTGTAATCTACAATTACTTAACAAACTGCAGCTGGGTCAGAGAGACCCAGAACATCCAAAATAAGGCCCAAGGCCCTACAGCAGCTTGCATTGCTTCACAGCTGGGCCTCTTCTGGGCACCTCCAAACCCCAAACAAAGAAGAGGAATCTGCAGATCTCTGTAGCTC
>NW_006294243.1:929343-947432 GCF_000327345.1 Myotis davidii
GGAGTGTGGGAAGAGACTGGACAAAAATCATACATCTACGGATGAGGATAGTGGGGGTGTGTGGCAAGGGCCGAGGGTGAGGTGGAAACTGGGTGGAGGGGAGTTATGAGGGGAAAATAGAGGAACAACTGTAATAATCTGAACAAAAAAGATTTAATTTTTAAAAAATCTGTTTAGTATCTTCACTGTGGTGCTGCATACATAGATATACACAGGTCACAAAAATTATATGAAATATATGCACAAATAAGTACAAATAAAACTGAGGAAGTCTAAATAAGATCAATGGATGGTATTACTGTCAATATTTTGACTGTCATATTATACTATAGTTTTTCAAAATGTTACCATTGGGGAAAAGTTGAAAAAATATACAAGGGATCTTTTATATTATTTCATACAATTGAATGCAAATCTATTATTATTCCCATTAAGAAAAAAATGTGAAGGCAAAATAAAGATATTTTCCAATTGTAAAAGATAGAAGCAAAAATAGCTTAATATATTTGTTGTTCGATTAGAGGAAAAGACAATACATTTGCTTGTGTGGTTCCTGACGAATCAGCACACTTTTTCTACAAAGGGCCAGACAGGAAACATGTTAGGCTTTGTGGGCCATGAAGTCTCTGCAGCGACTGCTCATCATGGCCATTGTAGCATAAAAGCAGCCACAGTAAATAAACAAACTTGAGCATGTCTGTGTCCTAATAACTATTTATTTATAAACATTTAAATCTGAATTTTGAATAATTGTCATATGTCATTAAGTATTATTCTTTTTTTTTGCTTTTTCTCAACCATTTACAAAATGTAATGTCTATTCTTAGCTTGCAGGTCAGATGCAAACAGACAGCAGGGCAGAATTTGACCCGAGGGATTAGTTTGCTGACTCTATGCTATAGTGAGGCAGCACTGGCTGAAAGCAAAATGCGTACAGTAAAACGGAAGCTAGATGGCCTCTCTGTCAGGGTGGAAGGAGGATCTTCACAAAACAGATGAGAGACTGAAATCGGTAATCCAAAATGATGTCTGACTGGAAGGTTCTGTGATTCTTTGGACTTAATATCCTGAAATGTAGTTTAACGGGTAAAAAGAGATTTTGTTACTTATTTAAATATAGTTATTTTAAAATTTGGCTAAAATAATACCTATTTTTTGCAATATCTCTAAAAAGAAATCTGTACCCTTGTGTTTTTGAATCCCAAAGCTTTCTCCAAACTAGGATTCTTCTTTGCCTTCTAATTCATTTCTGATGTTGCAGGGAATTTCTTCAGTTAGTTTATTTCAATTGTGTAGTAGAAGTGTCAGTTTAGCAAAGGCTCTGGCATTTAATAAGTGCTCAATAATAGCTAACTAATATTGCAATTATTATTATTTTTTGACAATTTTGCACAAATATAATAACACTAGAGGCCCGGTGCATGATTTTGTGATTTTGTGCACAGGTGGGGTCCAGCCGGCCCGCCCCAATAGGGGCCAATCAAGTTGGGCTGGCTGGGGGGACGGGCCGTGGGTGGTTGGCCAGCCAGCTCCGCACCTGGTCAAACTCCTGGTTGAGGGGACAATTTGCATATTAGCCTTTTATTATATAGGGTTATATAGGATAGCTACCCATGCTACAGAGAAGAGAGAATGACTTAAAGGACCCCCATGTAAATTCAGTTCACTGAGATATCAATGTAAAAGAAGCTGAAATATTTGTTTTTAAACCTTGGAAAGGATTCCGTTTTTCATTGCTTTATACCTGAAATTCAATTGTGACAACTTCATCTCTTTATTTTAAGGCTTTGGGCTCTGTGTAAATACCAGATCCTTGGAAAACCTGCCAGACTAAACTGCATGAGTGGGAACGAATTCAGGTTTTGTGAGACCTGAAATTATCTTTAAAAATAAGACATAATTATGAATAAAAATTAGGTACAGGAATTGGGCAGGGGGCTGTGCAACAGAGGGATCTGATGAGTTTGACAGCAAATTCACTTCAGAAATCAAAAATGAATGTCTCAGATTCTTTATTAAGAATATTTTTTAAACAAAGGAAGGAACACCCCAAGGTTTAGGAAAATTGAGTTTCTGTGAGAAATGAGATTTTCAGCATATGTTGAGCAGAAAACATTGGAAACTGGAGAGGCCACAGTGCTTTCTGTAACAAACTGCACCCGTGTCACAATTTTATGTTTTTCCCTTTCTATTCACGGCCTCTTCATTATTGGTGCCTCCTGTCAACTTAACGTCCCCCTCCCCAACAATTAAATAGGCAACTAAAACCAAATAACCCAATGAATATGTCTTGAAAATAAGCAAATGTGGATTTTTAGTAAAGCAAATTATCCAAGATAGGAAACAGAGATTCCGTTAATGAGAACATCTTTTGGAAAGGTACTATCTTCTAAAAATGATCAAAGCTTTAGGACCTAGGAAAGTGTAGATCTTTGAACCAATAGCCTGGAGTTCTCTGAGGCAGTTCAGACTCTCATTCCTCTTATCATTAAGCACACACACCGAAGCATGTAATTATGGCAACATGCTGAGAATTGAACTGCTGCTACATGAGCACATGTCTTCCTAGATGCGCTCTGAGCAATAGCTGATCAATGAGCATATCTTTGCAGTTTGTGCCAGCATTTTTGACTTAGGTCAATCAGATGTTACTGAATCGTTTAAGTCTTAGCTGAATATTAGAATTTTATCTATGAAGTCAGGAAGGGTCATACCTATAGTGTGCTTAACAGAATTTCACCAGATTCGTAGAAGTTGTAGGCGTTTAGGGTGCAACCTGGCCCAGGTTGCATGCATCTGAATGTGTGGATACCTGCAACATCAAAAGCAAACCTATTATCTATAGTCGTTTTTAAGAGGACTGTAAGCTATTGCCAGATAGATTTTGAGTCACATTTCAAATATTGAAAATTACAAATTGTATGATTAACTCTTAAAAATTATAGCAGATTCAAGAGTAGCTACAAAATGCATCTGTTTCATATGCTGCATTATTAGGCTTTTTTTTTTAGCCTGAGGGGTGGTATTATAGCCACTGAACCAAAATTGTGCATCACTCACAATATTGGTGGAATCTTTAAATAGCTGTTTGTTTGTTTTTTGTTTTTTTTAAAAATATATTTTATTGATTTTTTACAGAGAGGAAGGGAGAAGGATAGAGAGTTAGAGACATCAATGAGAGAGAAACATTGGATCAGCTGCCTCCTGCATATCCCCTATTAGGGATGAGCCCACAACCAAGGTACATGCTCTTGACCGGAATCGAACCCGAGACCCTTCAGTCCTCAGGCCGAGGCTCTATCCACTGAGCCAAACCGGTTAGGGCTAAATAGCTGTTTTCATTATTGACATAATCTATTTACTGCTTTCATAATGGCTCACCTGAAACGACTATGGCCCTACTTAATATGTGTAATACTCCACAGCATATACAAACAGGAATCTCATCCACTGAGCCTATCACAGTGCAGAAAGTTTGAAATGAACTATGCCTCCCTGACATCTGCAAATCCATAAATGTGCCAGAATTGCCTCGAGATGGAATCAAGTTTGTCTCACATACATAGCTCACACATTTACTTACAATATTTTAGTGTGCAAATGCTGCCATGATTGAAACTCGTTTTGTAAGAGGCTCTGATTTTATGTTTAGCTTTATGTGTTTTTATAATTCATTGACACTAATAATACAATAATTACCACATAAAGGTGTGATATATTTTGAAATTTAAAAAAAAGTGAGGAAATTGAAATTTACTAAAAGTCTCCAAAGATGGAGTTGATAAACAGGCAGCGCCTCCCTCCCCAGAACTCTTTCTTTGCATGTGCTCTCAGGATTCTGGAATTGAACTTTGTGATACACATGCACATGGTAGAAGTGCTATGACGGGACCTGCATTTTGCTCAAGATTGTGTATTTTCCCCCTTTTGTGCATGTAGAATAATTCTGCTATACCTGTGCTAATGGAATTTCTCCCAATATGATTTATAAACCAAGTCTTTGCCTGAAAAAATTATGAGTATATCTACCCTAAATCTCACTGCATAAAATAACCCTGTTTTAAAAATATATATATTTTATTGATTTCAAAGAAGAAGGAGGGAGAGATAGAAACATTAATGATGAGAAAGAATCATTGGTTGGCCGCCTCCTGCAGGCCCCACACTGGGGATCAAGCGCATAACCTGGGCTGTGCCCTGACCAGGACTTGAACCCTGATCTCCTGGTTCAGAGGTCCATGCTCAACCACTGAGCCACGCTGGCCCAGCAAAGTAGTCCCTTTAAATCTTAATAATCCCTTAGTGGCAACTAGCTCTTTTTAACATTCTTTGATTAAAAACAATTGTGATTTATAGAGTGGAGGTAATAGCTCCACTTAAGATCCTACTGTTATTAACAGCACAGCAGGAGACCTCTCAAGACAACAGCTTTTCAGCAGAGAATGTTATGGAGTGACTGTAACATGTTTTAATAGCTGCAGCCTATCCCCTTTTAAAGTGCCCAAAGGAAGAATGTTGCACTGATATGTAGGCTAAACACATACATATCTGAATGATTTCATAAACCAATTCCATGCATCTTGTTAATTTAGGCTGTTTTTAAAAAGTCACATTATACACATTTTTACAGCAGCACTACTTGAAAAGATTTATTATGTAAGCCACTATGTCTTACATAGCATTAGCATATTGCAAATGAGAAATCCATCCATTTTGTGTTTCATAAAATGTTTTCCTTTGCTTCATATAGACACTGAATACAATTAAAAACATTTTTTACTTAATCACTTATTTGCTGTTTAATCCTAAAACCCTGATGACATCACTCTCCTACCCTAAAACTTTAATGCTTTAAAAAGAAACATTTTTCTTTACTCTCTACTATTACAATGTAATGATATTTGATAGAAAAGTAAGTGACACTCGAGAGAGGAAACTAAATATCCTTTACCTTTTAAACACATTAGATATGTAATTTAAGGTAATTGAAGTTAAAACAAATTCTCCTACCTTATTGCATATCTGTGCTAACATTCAATAAAGTAATATTGAGGTTAAGAGTTGTATTAAAACACCATGGAGAGCTATTTTTTAAAACCTGTTCTTTAGGTTGACATCAGTGAGTTATTGAAATTATTATGAGCAATATTCTCACCAGACAGATATTGAGAGCAAACCTCTAACATTTGTCCAGAGGGTTGGAGTGAATATTTGAATATAAGCACTGAATGGAAACCCTGGGGTCATTCAGTAGAACGTTCTCGTTTTATTGATTATGAAAACTCAAACCAGAGAAGTGATTTGCCCAAAGTCAAACAAAGGTCTTGGCTAATCTGGCCTTCATTGCCACTTTGATGCTTCTGCTACTCATTCTACCACCGTTCCTTTCCCGAGCAAATGTTTAAATAAAGATTTGGACGCTTCTGGGAAACAGTTTTAGGGGATTTCATCCTGTTACAACTTTTTTTTTTCTTCCAACTATGCCTTAAGTAAAATTTACCCACACTTCAATTATTTAGTGAGTCAAAATTTTGGCAGTGTCTCTCTTCTTTATTGTTTATTATATGCTATCGCGGTAAAGCTCCAATTGCCATTAGTCAAATAAGAACCCTAAAGAAAGGATTGGCTCTCTGATTCCCCTGAATCAGCTGAAAGGACTGGGTAGAAACATCTCCAGGAATGCTCCAAATACAACAGGAAGTCAGACCTTTCAGACCACTGAGAAGGGTAGAGTATACAGGGATGACTCTTTGAGGCTGCTTATCTTTGCTCCAGGAATCTAGGTAGATATTGCAAAAGGAAGTGAGTAGGGAAAAGAGAGAAGGAAGGGATATACCAGGAAGGCATATGTTGATCTTGTTCTCAATGCAAAGCTATGTCAACCTTTTCAAGACCGAAGTTGTTTGAATTGATATTCACCGAAAGTGAACCAAGAGTTTCAGAAATATTGCAACCACAAGGTTGCTAAGCATCCCTCTAATGTACACAGAGGAAGACTAAAGACTTTTACCACAGGCCAAGACTATTCAAATAGAAGGATCTCAAATAATCCTGAAAACAACGTGACCTGAATGCTCTCAAACCCTAATAAGAGTGGCTCTTGCCATCATTGTTTTACAAAACAAACTTTTATGCAATGACATTTCCTAATCTAAAAACAATTTCACTTGATGTCCCTCTAATTCTGTTCCTCATCAAGTTTCATTTTCTATTTATAGGAATATTATGCAAATAAAGTTAAAAGGTGAATTAAAGGTAAAAGATCCTGCATAAATTGGAGGTCTAATAAATAGTAAATACTGAAATTTAAGTGATGTTTTATTTATTATGCAAAAATATATTGCTTTATAATTAGTAAATTTGTATTTCTTTTATGTTACATCAGGGCCATACATCTAAGTGAACATTTCATTAGCAAAATATAAACAAAGCAAACTTAGTTGGTCAAATATAGGAAAATGCAGCTTTTTGTCTGTTTTTAGTTCATTCAGATATTGGCCATCATGTTTCCAGATGTGAATGTGTGTATATTTAAAATGAAAGTATGGTGTAAGCTATGTATTTTCAATTTTAAAATGGAAAAAGACCCTAAAATGAAAAGGTTTCATTGCTTCTAATTTTAAAGCAAATATTTACCATGGCCCTTGGATATGCTAAGCTTTCATTAATTATTATTTAAGACTTTAAAATATCTAAAGAGAGATTGAAAAGTCAGAGTTTCCATCCAAGCAACTCTTTAGTCTCACCAATGCTTCTATCACTCCACTGAATTTATACTAGAAAATCACGTTAATCACAATTTTGTCAAATCTAATGGACCTTCTCAGTGACTGACTTTCAATAAAACTTCTCATCAAGCGAAAAGCTTTACAGAGATTCATTCCAAGATGACAAAGTCGGCGGAAGCTGGATTTACCTCCTCCCATGGCCACATCAAAATTACAACTAAATTATAAAGCAATCAATCTGGATAACCATCTGAGGATGAGCTCAACAGAAGTCTTATAACTGAGAATACACAAAAGAAGCCACATGGAAACTGATAGGAAGGATAGAGACATGAAAAGGGCTGGCTCACTCCCACATGTGGCAGTTGATAAGCTGGAGGGATATCATGGCTGCAGAGGTCTCTCCTGAGGAGCAATGGTTCCCAGCCTGGGGCACCAGTGCCAGGAAGAGGAGCCCACGTAACATCTGGCTGTGAAAACCAGCAGGGATTCTACCTGTCCAGGTGAGACAGATGGAAGCTGGAAACCCAGGGCTCTTCTTAAAGGAACAATGCACAAATGCTCGTTTGTGGGCACTCCCTCTGGGCTCCAGTGAAGGGACGGAGACTGGTATTTAAGACTTTAAAATATCTAAAGAGAGATTGAAAAGTCAGAGTTTCCATCCAAGCAACTCTTTAGTCTCACCAATGCTTCTATCACTCCACTGAATTTATACTAGAAAATCACGTTAATCACAATTTTGTCAAATCTAATGGACCTTCTCAGTGACTGACTTTCAATAAAACTTCTCATCAAGCGAAAAGCTTTACAGAGATTCAGTCCAAGATGACAAAGTCGGCGGAAGCTGGATTTACCTCCTCCCATGGCCACATCAAAATTACAACTAAATTATAAAGCAATCAATCTGGATAACCATCTGAGGATGAGCTCAACAGAAGTCTTATAACTGAGAATACACAAAAGAAGCCACATGGAAACTGATAGGAAGGATAGAGACATGAAAAGGGCTGGCTCACTCCCACATGTGGCAGTTGATAAGCTGGAGGGATATCATGGCTGCAGAGGTCTCTCCTGAGGAGCAATGGTTCCCAGCCTGGGGCACCAGTGCCAGGAAGAGGAGCCCACGTAACATCTGGCTGTGAAAACCAGCAGGGATTCTGTCTACCCCGGTGAGACAGAAGGCTGCTGGAAACCCAAGCTTTTTCTAAAGGCCCCAAGCACAAACTCTCACCAGTAGGCATTCACCTTGGACTCCATCAGAGGGGCAGTAGCTCAGAGGGTGCCAAAGTCATATGGGAGAGACTAGTTGTGTGGCTTCCATGAGAGGGCTGGAGGGATAGTCACAATGTCTCTGTGTTGAGTTCCTCTGCTGTACCGCCAAGGATGGCATCTTTCCTGGTTAGAGGATTTCCCCCTTCAGAGCATTAGCTTATTGAGTTTCACTGGCCCCACCCTGACATCTCCCAGAGGCCCCACCCTATGTACTGAGCTGGGCTGTAACTGGGCCAGAGGTAACCAGCCTGGGCCCGTTGTGCCGTCTTCCTAAAAAGCTCCTGAAGTGTTCCAGGTGAGCTTGAAGGTTCTAGAGACACAAAGGGAGAAACTGAGTTGTGAGGCTTAAGGATGAGGGCTGTCTTCCAAAAGCCCCACAGACACTATCTTTCTGGTGTGAAGCCCTCCCGCCACTGGCCAAATCTTTATCTGTTTTAGCCTGATGAGTTCTACTAGCTCCACCCTGTTGACTCCTTCCCACCACAAAGAACTCCAGGCCCCATACAGATACAGGCAGGCCTCAGTATATCTTGAAATATTTGCTGAGTAGCCTCAGAACCAGCACTGGTGACAAGCTTGAATCTGCGTTAACCTGGTGAACCAACTTGCCTTTACCTGGTGGCTCCCTGAGAACCTGTCTCATGCAACTCAGAGGGCCTTTTCTGTGGCTGAGCCTAATTGGCAGCCAGCAGGCACAGTGGGCCTGGGGTGCCTTGGGCCTTTTGCTGACCTGTCCCAGGCTGGGTAGTGATGGCAGTCAGCCTTCATGTGCAACTTGGCCCCTCTCACATGCACCCAGGCCCAGCATTAGCATCTACCAATCATTTCTTGCTTTATAGTTATTAACAAGTGGCCTATGGCCAGACACTAACCTGCACTAGAGTCTCTCCCAAGAGACCCCCAAAAAAGTATATCAAGTGGCTGGCTGTAGACTATACAGAGTACCACCTGATTAGCTCTATAACTGTTATATTCAAAGGTAGGTCCCAGCAGGCACCAGAAACTGCTCGGCCAAATTCCACTTTGTGGGGTCAACCATTGCACAGCACTGTGCCCATGGCCCATCCTCACACTCAGCCAGCCTGAAGGTCAACCCCATCCACAGATGTGCCAGCAGCAATCAAGGCTCAACTACTGCAGAAGCGCACACAGAACCCACACAATGGACATTCCTGATACACCTGGCTCAGATATCAGGAGACTGTACCACTGGGCCCCACATGACACCTACTGCATAAGACCACCTTACCAAGACTGGAAGACATAGCAGATCAACCTAATACAGGGAATCAATAGGGTGGAGCAAACAGCTTTGGCTGATCCTCAGCCATGCCCTAAGAGACCCCAGTTCTCAGTGTCCCGAGGTAATTGCTGCCAACACCTCTGAGAGAAAGCTGCCGTCGAGTTCCGCCTGATGCCAGACAGTCCAGTTTCTCCCTATATGAGTCTGGGTGCCCAGAAACTTGCCCAGAACTGGAGTTCAGAGCTGTCAGGAGCTTGAGACTCCCTCCCAATTGAAAAAGACAACTGCATCCTCAGTTGCCAGCCCTTTCCGCGTGCGCCTCCGTACCTCTGCACTTTACTTCTGCGCCTCCTCTGAGTTTCAGTGTGCTTTTCTCTTTCCTTCTAGTTGTAGAATTTCCACTCAGCCAGCCTTCCTGTGGTTCTGGATGATGTCCATTTTGTCTTTTAGTTGTATTTTTGAAGTGGTTGTGTGAGGCAGCAATTTCAGGTGTTTACCTATGCTGCCATCTTGGTTTTTTCGATACTAAACAGATTTCTCTTTTATTCTTAAACCTCTTTCATTCTCATGTGGTATAGTTTGAAATTTCTATCCATCTTTCTAACTACTAATAACTTTGCAATTTATTGATATTCTAATTAAAGTATCTATATCTATCCCTAGTTCTGTTACATATAGGTAGTTTGAATTTTCAAAAGAATCTAGGAATTCAAAAGAATCTACCGATGAAGTTTAAAGCAAGCTAAGAAACACAGAACTTTGGCCACCTCAGATAATATAGTCTTCTGTAGGGACAATTGTGATACCCTTAATACAATAGTTACAAATGCAATAGCCAAATTAAAATCTGCATGCAATGTACTCAAATAAACAAAAAAATCTAAATCAGTAATAGTAGAGAAAAATTATAAAATAATGCAGAACTTAGGAATATGAATACCAACACAGAGAGAGAGAGAGAGGGAGAAAGGGAGGGAGGAGGCTGAGAGGGAGAGAAGGTAGGAAGAAATGAAGGAAGGAGGGGATCATATATTACTAGATGTGAAGGATAGAGAATATGGATCCTACATATAAAGAATTGTTTTCAAAGAATAAACCAGAGAAAAACATAAGCAACAGAAGTACTGTATGGAATGACACTCCCCTGTGTTGAATAAAAGCATGTATCTAGAGAATACACTGTCCATTATTAATATGTATCAAGGAATGATCCTATATAATAAAGAGGTAATATGCAAATTGACCATCACTCCAACACACAAGATGGCCGCCCCCCTGTGGACACAAGATGGCCTGCAGGGGAGGGAAGTTGAGAGGAATCAGGCCTGCAGGGGAGGGCAGTTGGGGGCAACCAGGCCTGTAGGGAGGGCAGTTGGTGGTGACCAGGCCTGCAGGGGAGGGAAGTTGGGGCAACCATGTTGACAAAGGAGGGCAGTTGGGGGCGACCAGGCCAGCAGGGGAGGGCAGTTAGAAGCAACCAGGCTGGTGAGGGAGGGCAGTTTGGGGTGACCAGGCCTGCAATGGAGGATAGTTAGGGGCAACCAGGTCGGCAGGGGAAGGCAATTCGGGACAATTGGGCCAGCAGGGGAGCATTTAGGCATCAATCAGGCTGGCAGGGGATTGGTTAGGGGGTGATCAGGCTGGCAGGCAGAAGCGGTTAGGAATAATCAGGCAGGCAGGTGAACAGTTGGGAGCCAGAAGTCCTGGATCATGAGAGGGATGTCCAACTGCCCATTTAGGCCTGATCCCACTGCCTAAACGGGCAGTTAGACACCCCTCAAGGAGCCCCAGATTGGAGAGGATGCAGGCTGGGCTGAGGGACATACGCCCCCTCCCTTGCACGAATTTTGTGCACCAGGCCTCTAGTAATAGCAATAAAAGACATATACCTAATATATTCTTGTAACACTTTAAATCTCTATGACAAAGATAGAACTCTTACAGTTTCTAAGAGAAAGAAAAGTAAAATAGGTAACTACAAGAGTACCTTACAAATTTGAGGAGGATATGGTGTGGCCTGATAATTATAAATTGATTAAGCCATTTACTTAAAAATGCAATAATAATTATTTTTCAGATAATCACAAGTTCAGAAAATATACTACTCATGTGTATATCTGGAAAAAAAATAGATGTCTATACTAACTGAGGAATAATTCAATTTAAAAAGAAAAAATTCAAAATTAGAAAATTATATGAGAAAAAATCTGTGTGAAGCATATCCATTTTACCTTATTTTTATCAATTAATTACTTCTGTTTTGATGGACCACACCAACATTTCTTAATCTTTACTAGAATTACATCAAAAATAAATAATAAATAAATAGATAAATAATTATCATGTGTTTCAAGATTTAAAAAAAAACACAATCTACACATTTTCTAGCATCTCATTTGTTGAGCCTTTTCTATTTTTTGTTAACACAGTTGTAGTACTACTGATAATTATTTTTCCTAATTTATTATTCACTTCAACTCTATAACATTGACTTTTAAAAACATCTTACTTTTAAATAGTTGTAAATTTATTAAAACATCTTATAAAAATAATAGTTTCTTCATATTCTTCATTGTAACTTCATTAATGATAAAACTTTATATAACTATGGTACAATTATCAAAAACAGGAAATTAATATTCATATAACACTAGTAACTAAAATCCAAGCATTCAAATGTCACCAACTTTGTCACTAATTTCTTTATTTCTGTCCCAGGATTGGACACAGGCTCCTGCATTGCATATATTTATTTAATTTATCCTTAGTTATAGTTAGGACACTTACTTAAACTTGTTTTTGTTTGTTTTCTTGTTTTGTTCATTTGTGACCTTGGTAATTTGAAGAGTACTTATTAGTTAGGTATTGTTTTTAACTCCAGCATGTAGCTCCATGAGGTCAACCAGAATGAATACAGAAAAATGGGTGTCTTATTTTTAAAAATATGAAAGTGAGATCCATCTAGTGGACAAAATATTGTATCACACAATAACCAAATGCTCTATTTTTCTGAATGCATATGTAAGTAGATAGGTACATATACATACAATTTAAAGTGCAAGTCAATCAGATAGTTTCTTCTTGAATTATCTCCTGAAATAAAAATTATAACAGTCAGTTTTATAATCTGATATTAACTATCTTATGAAACCAAGCACACATTTAGAAAACTTTAAAGAGTGTTTTGAAAACACTAATCTCAACTCTTAAGAAAATTTAGAAACAGAATTTACTTATCTATGTTTGTACTTAGTGTCTTCCAAGTAATGGACTTTCACAATTTTGGAAATTACACTGAGTAAGGGCCCTGACATTTTACATACATTTTAATAACTTTGCATCACTCTGTGGCAACTATAATCTCCGCTGGCTAGAGTCAAAAACAAAATGAAGGAAAACTATCAGGAACAGTTAAAACTGTTTTTATTTTAGATAACTAGTCTTTTGAATGAAATAGAATCTACTCATAATTTGTTTCATGAAATGATTTTAATTCCTCTGTTAAAGGTGGCAAGTAGAGCAAGTTAATACTTTTCTTAAGTGTAAAAGCTGTATGAGAGCAAGAATATATGTCCTGCCCGGGCCGGTTTTGCTCATTGGTTAGATTGTCAGCCAAAGACCAAGAGGTCTCAGGTTTGATTCCAGGTCAAGTGCATGTACCTCAGTTGCAGGTTTGATTCCCAGACTGATCCCTCCTTTCCACTCTGTCTAAAAATCAATGGAAAAACATACCTTTGGGTGAGGAATGTATATATATATCCTTCGTTTGAATTGAGCACCTTCTACGATAGGCAAGTGATTAAACAAAGGGAGAGAATAATTAATTCTGAGACACAGCATTCTGAAACTTTTTAATAGACACTCTACCTTAAGGATGAGCTAAGGGAAAGAAACCATGAACCCTAAACATAGGAGGTAAATCGAATTGGAAGACATTCAAGTCAAAATCAAATGAGAATAAACACGAATTTTGTAAATAGATAAAATTTCCCCTTCAGCTAAACACTGCAGTGTACCTTCTGGTTTCATTTACATTTATATTTACCAAAAATAGTTATCTATCATAAAAAAATTTCCTTTCAGTGAAATCTAAAATTTAAACTGTTAGATATCTGTCAGCTCTTCTAATATGCGCAGCTGGAAAAACAAGGAGATTTAAAATGGTTTGGGTCTATTTCAAGGTTTTGTTCTTGGCCTTATGCATGAACCAAAAAGTTGCCCTTGGCTTCTATATTTGGAAATGATAATTTGAAACTTTCAAATACATGTGTTTCATTGGTGTATATTATATATAGACTTTGTCCATTTAAAATATTTAATATTGAGAAACTTTAATAAATCTCTATAAATATATATATGAATATTTGGTTTCTTTTCTATGAAAGTAATATTTTTTCCTAAGCCTGGACATTACCTATTATCATATGTTTAAGCACATTATTTTACCAGAAAGTTGATAATTTTCAATTTAATATTTCCCATGTAGTTCAAAATTAATGTTTTGATAAATTAAACCTGTTTTATTGGACCAAGATAGTATAAAGAAGTATCTTTATGCATAAACAGATGATAATAATAATAATAATAAAAATATTATTCTTTGTAACTACGTAAATCAAACCTGGCAGCTGGTTGTTGGCAGCTAGAAAAGACCGACAGGATTATTATTGCAAATTATGATGAGTAACTGACCCACAGCAACCCCTGGCACAACTGGATAACGAGTTAGTCAAAGAATTAGTGACAATTATGATTGCTGATTGCCTATAAGCAGAAAACAAAATGTGTGGTTGGTGTAATCTCATGCATGTCTGTTTTCTTAGGTAGTTTTTTGGACTTCCCCTTTGAAGGGACAAGACAAAAGGGTTTTTTTTTTCTTTCTTCAGAATGAGAGTATATGTTTATTCTTAAATATCTCCCTGCCTCTGCCTTATGCTAGCCTATGACCACAACTTTCTGTAATGCAAATGAGATTAACATGCAAAAATCAACTGTTGTGAATTTACCATTATTAAAGTTTTACATTTAATGGTAAATAACTGCTAAATGAGCCTTTCCTGAAAGCATATTTTAGTGGATTCAGGAGGAAATGGTCAAAGTAAGATAAGATAATGATAGAAGAGATGTGGTGTCTGAAGATCAAATTCTTCCACTTCACATTTTTACCTGCAGCAACCTTAGAAGATATGGGTAGTTTTGGACCCTGCCAGTTTTCTCTGTGTTAGTTGTGATATGGGTCAGAACAATACTGTAAAGATACTAATGATATTGCCTTTTCCCACCTGGATTTATTCTTTCCTTTCCTCCCAACTCAAGCATAGACTTTTCTCCGTTCATCATTTCCAGGACAGAAGTGCAAAACAGAAACACAATGACCACAACAACAACCAAAATGATATCAATTTCAAAGAGGGAAAATGTTTGAGCTTCTTCATAGGTTTGGTTTTCAGATACTTAATGCCTTGAGAAAATTAAGAGGAACTGAGATATAGATGAAAATAAATGAACAACTTTTCCAAAAGGAGGAAAGTGAGATGGAGAAGACGTTATAAGAACAAAGGTTAGGAGAGACATGAGTACTGAACAGAGATTCATCATGCATTTCACGTCTATGGTTAGGGCCCTGGCAGGTTGACCTCTAGGTCCTGAAACCAATAAAATCATTGCAGCAATTTTTGCATTCTAACATGTCATAGAAATATCATAATAATAGCATATAACACCTGTTCTCTTGAAGGTGCAAAAAGAGTAGAGACTTCTGTGCTGGGCTGAATGGTCTGATGACCAAGGACCACAGGCAGCAATGCATAGATGACAGAGTTAAAGATGTGGTTCCCTCACCCCATAAGCACTTAGAATTATTTAACCCTACCAAATCTTAAACCCAATCCCAGGGGAAGGAGCAGAAAGCCTAAATTGACTTAAAACAATTTTCTGCTATATTGACAAAATGAGTGTTCAATAAAATTAACTTGTACTACAAAAAAGTTATGGGTTTTTTTGCACACTAAGTTCCTGTACACTTACTGACACTTGTACTTACTATTAAGATACACACATAAGCAAACATTTTGCAATAAGGGAAAGATTTGCACTATTAGCAAAGGAGACAGCATTTGAGCAAAGTTACAAAGATGAATAGGAATGTCCCTGATGAATACTGGATGAGGAGCATTTAGAGAAAGTGAATGTAAAGGGAAAACTATGAATGGATGAGAGAAAACTGTGTGTTTGAGTAAGATCAAGAGGTTACTTACTGAGTACAATGACCTAGGAATTAGCTAACTGAGAAATGTGAGGGTGAAAAAGTAGATAGAGCCAGAACATTGAAGTCCTTGCTAAGAAGTGTTGGTTTACTCCCAGAGTTGATAAGGATCTATCAAAATATTTTTAACTGAGAAAGGGCAGGAACTAATAAAATTTGTATAAATATAACAGGCAGACTGTGTAGGATTCTTTGAGAGGTGGTGAGAATAGAGGCAGCTAGATCATTTAGGAAGGTGATGGGAAATTATTACGGTTAAAACTCTGAGAGTGGAGATAGAAGGCAGTTGAGATTTACTTGGCATGTAGAATTTATGGGACTTGGCAAATTAGACATTAGTTATGAGGGAGTGGTTGATGATAGCTCCCAGTTCTGAATGGAATGTTAGTGTAATTAATCAAGCAAGATAAGGGATATGGGGAAAAGACATGTAGAGATGGCTAGTTGGCCATTGGAAAGAGATTCTTGGATCTCTGTAAGATTGCTGTACTAAAAGCAGTTTAGGGAAATTCCATGACCACAAAACATGGTTTGGGTAAATTTGTACAGACTTCCAATACTTTCAATCTTTACCATGCCTTCCTACTTCCCTGTCACCTTCCTTCTTTGACCTTGAATCTGGCAACAAAATTGGTATTTTCAATGTTGACATCTCTCACCTTTGACTTTTAACTTTATTTTTTTAATATATTTTTATTGATTTCAGAGAGAAAGGGAGAGAGATAAAAACATCAATGATGAGAGAGAATCATTGATTCGCTGCCTCCTGCACGCCCCTTACTGGGGATCAAGCTCACAACCTGGGCATATGCCTTTGACCAGAATCGAACCTGGGACCCTTCAGTCTGCAGGCAGACGCTCTATCCCCGGAGCCAAAGCAGCTAGAGCTCTAACTTTATCTGGTTCCATTTTCCTTTCCTTTTTTTTTTTTTTTTTGCATTCTCCCTCTATTGACTTAATTTTGGAATCTTGAACAAAATCCTCTTGCCTCATAATGTTTTGAAATGACCTTGTCCTGCTTTATGACAGGTAATAGGCCATGAACCATTCTAAGAAAGCAGGGAAATAATAGACTAGAAGGAAACATATTTCCATTTGCTTCTGTGGACAGAAAATCACCTTGCCAATGGACCAAAATGGCATTCACTCACTGGCAGCTCCACAGAATCAATGAACTTCCAGATACACCAATTGCTCCAATATTTATAATAACGGATTTCTTTATTCCAGACTCATATTTTAAGTTGCCTTATATTAATTTATTTATTCCCTTGCCTTAACCCTATGACGTATTATTATTCTGATTTTACAGATGAAGAAACTGAGATTCAAAAAAAAATTAAATTGAGTTTCACACAAGAATGTCAATTCAAACCCACGAGACTTCACTCTCACTCAACAATGAATACCCATTTATATTAGTTTCCTATTGTCGCTGTAACAAATTACATATGACAAACCTAAAGGCTTAAAAGAACAAAAATTTATTAACTTCCATTTCTGGAGGTCAGAAGTCCAAAAGGGTCTTAGTAATTGCAATCAAGCACTGCACTGCACTCTTTCTGAAGGCCCCAGAGAAGAATCTGTTCCATTCATTTTCCAGTGTCTGAGGCCACCTGCATTCTCTGCCATGTAGCCCTTTCCCTCATGTTCGAAGCCTCTTTCTAACTCTGGTTCTATCATTATATATACTGTGACACTCAGGTAACCAGGATAATCTCTCTACCTAGAGACCTTTAATTTGCTCATGTCTCCAATGTCTGCTTTGCCACTTAAGGCAACATATTCATGGGTTTTGGGGATTAGGATGTGGCCATATTTGGCATAACACTGTTTTGTCTGTCACACCATTCTTTTTTAAAAAATATAATTTTATTGATTTCAGAGAGGAAGGGAGAGGGCAAGAGAGATAGAAACATCAATGATGAGAGAGAATCATTGATCAGCTGCCTTCTGCATGCCTCACACTGGGGATTGAGCCCACAACCTGGGCTTGTGCCCTGACCGAGAATTGAACCATGACCTCCTGGTTCATAGGCTGATGCTCAACCACTGAGCCATACCAGGTGGGTTATTTTTATTTTTGACAAGCAGGATATCTTTAATGGCAATTGTATTCATCAGACTTGTTCCTTTCACAGTTTTTTGTGTATTAAGATTATAGATATTCTATTGTGACTTTTTGTGTCCTTTGTGATGTTCAGATCCATTTTAATGTATTTCTTTAGGTGTAACTGATTTTCATCACCATTTATTGGTTCATCCATCTATTCACGCATCTGAAATGCCTATTCCATAAAAAATAGTTTTCTTATGTGTGCCTGTTTACTTCTGGACTTTATGCTGCATGTTTAGCAAAAGCACATTATTTAATTACATTAAGACTACTAATCACTATAGTTACTTATTAACTATAGTTCTATGTAAAAACCTTAGTATTCTGTTCACCTTGTTCTTCTGGAGTTTCCTGGTTTCAATGCCCTTTACTCTTCCATTTACTGAACATTATAGAATCAGCTGCTCAAAGCCTAAACTCCTGGTGAGATTTGGGTTGGAATTATATTAAAAATATATAGCACTC
>NW_006294243.1:956314-959200 GCF_000327345.1 Myotis davidii
GTCTCCCGCCTCCCCACCCAAATTCCCAATAGCCATACCTCCCACTACTCAAACCTCCTCCCCTTTTTAAAAATATAATTTTATTGATTTCAGAGAGGAAGGGAGAGGGCAAGAGAGATAGAAACATCAATGATGAGAGAGAATCATTGATCAGCTGCCTTCTGCATGCCTCACACTGGGGATTGAGCCCACAACCTGGGCTTGTGCCCTGACCGAGAATTGAACCATGACCTCCTGGTTCATAGGCTGATTCTCAACCATTGAGCCATGTCAGCCGGGCCACCATTCTTAATGTTTCCACAGACTAGAGTATTATCATCTTCCTGGGAGACCTCAATATTAGCCTTGTACTTTTATGGAGTAGTTTAATCTAAAAATAGCATTCCCTTCCCTCATAGACACAAACACACACTTGCCCACTCATACAACATAATTTTTCAGTGTGGAAAAGAAAATTCTCATAAGCACCTGAAACAACAGTATGGATGAAACCATGAAGGCCCAGATCTATACTCATGCCTAGACACTGAGTGAGCACCAGAAAGCTTAGTCAGAAAATAGTTGGAAGAACAACTACTTTAATTATTTATCTCTAGGTATTTATCAAACCAGAGCCCTGGGAGATGCTTTGGTTTATTTGTTTATTTCACATGACTTTGTTTTCCACAATATTTAAAGTGATAAATTCCCATGAAGCAAAATTAATATTATAATTTTCAATTCTTTTGTTGTTAATCCTCACCCGAGGATATTTTTTTCATTGATTTTTTGAGAAAGTGTAAGGGGGGGAGAGAAACAGACAATGAGAAACATTGATGTGAGAGAGACACATTGATTGGTCACCTCTTGCACACACAGGGGTCTGGCAGAGAATCAAGCCTGCAACCAAGGTACTTGCCCTTGACAAGGATCGAACCTGGGGAACTCTATCCACTGATCCAAACTGGCTAGGGCTATAATTTTCAATTGTTGCAGTGCTAATATATTCTCACCAAACATGTAGGAAGATGCCAAATATGTAATGGTTTGGATGTGTCTTTGCTTCTTTCTAGAATACCTATGCTTGAGTCAAAAGTATATATATATGTTTGTGTGTGTTAGGAATCATCCCATAATCCTTTCAGGTGGCATGAAGTTATAGTCTCTGGTGGGAGAATTGTTGACAGGAGAATGAGGTCTGGATTCCTTGTCCTTTATTTTATAATAGACTAAGCCATTTGCTTTAATAAGTTCTTCATAGTCTTATTACATTCCCATATGCACCAAAACATATTATACATTTAAATAACACAAGTGAAACTCAGACATCTTAAAAAACATTGTTTAAATTTTGCCTCTATTTTGGGCAGATTTAAGTGCTAATTCCTTTGATCTTTTTCACTGAAAGAGGACGAATCTACCTTTGAGCCATTGCCCTGGTGGGAGATAGTCCTGGGTTATGGCTGGCTCTGAATGCTCTTTAGTCTTGAGCTTTTCTTTGATGAGTCTGTAGGATTTTCATTCCTCCCACGTACATATTACCTATAATCTCCACAAACAAGTAGAAATGACCTTTTTTTCCTTTTTTTGCTTTCTGTGATGTTTGAATAAAATAGCGAGCTTTTGTAAATAAGCTGTATTTTGTTCTTATCTATTAAATTGGCAAATTGGTACAATTCCATGTTATTTTTAAGTCCTCTCCCTAGAATCTCCTTATCTATTTTAAAATAGTTAGAAAATTATTCTTTTTTATGCACGGACAATTCTTATACATATTCATTTCCTAAATACTTGAAAAAAACAACCCCAAAATATCAAATTTAAAATTTTTGTATTGTTGTGGTACAGCCAGTTTTCCATATTCATGAGTAAACCAGGTAGTGCTTATATTAACTATAAAAGAACAACTTCCTGAACTTTCAGTTGCTATAAAACACTTGGGAAATAGCAAAAACACCTTTTCTCTTTTTACCCAACTGCTTAGATTTAAAGGTATAGTTTAAATTGTGCTTGCACACACACACACACACACACACACACACACACACACACCATCTTTTACATTACTTTCTTTTGAACAGTATTACCAGTGTAAAGTCTGGATTGAGAGAATAGGCAAGTTAGTTACTATGATTGGGAAGAATGAATTTCAAGTTGTCTCTTCTTCCAAGAGGTAAAAAGCCAGTCCTAGTAAAGCAGCTTGTTTGTTTTAGCTGAAAGGGTGGCCTAAGGGCTCCTGGCCTTTGACAAACATCCTCACCCAACTTGCCCTAATTCAGATGTGTGAACAGGGAGGATTGTGAGCATGCAAATTAGTGCACATGTGACCAGATCCTCATTAAATGCTTGTTGACTGAGTTGCAAGCTGGAGTAGGAACTGGCACTGAAATTGTGGTGTGGGAAAGGACTGGGGGAGGGTGGGGGGGGGGAGGAAACATAGGGAGCTATTGGAAAGTATGCAGCTTAGAGCAGAAGGAAACCTCAGACTGATTCCAGATTTATGGAGTGGGAGGAAGAGCAGGAGAGAGTTGTGAGATGCATATATATTTTTTTTTCTTAGAAGAGGAATTTCTGTGCAAAACTGGACCACAATTGGTACTAAAAGAAGAGAACTGGACTTGAGCATCAAGAGAACTGATTTTAACAAATCTAAGACTTGCTGTGATGCAACCTGGAGTAAAATTCTTCACCAGTATTGTGCCTGGCTTTTACTTTTTACAATTCTGCATGTAGATCAATCTCTCTGGAAGAATATTCCCAAGCCCTGGGGACCACGTGGATGCCTGTCTCTTTGAGAATAAGTGGCTGGAACTGCAAATCTCTGGTCACCAAATTCCCCATCATTAAAATGAAAAGGTTGAAACTGATATGGTCTGCAGTTGCCCACAAATTATTTGTTGAAAAACA
>NW_006294243.1:959305-961063 GCF_000327345.1 Myotis davidii
ATATCATTTACTCTACAAATATTCATTAGGCAACTATTATGCACCAAACATTTCAATGGGGAGCAGAGAAATACTGATGGACCAAAAACAAAGACCTCCTCTCATTTATTATAAAAGTCAGCCTTATATTAACATGTTTTTGTAGAACTCATGAGAAGAGAACTTGAGCAAACATGTGGTGTGTAGCATCCCTGCTCTCCTCATTCAGGCAGCAAACTCCAGACACTGTTCCTATTCTGAAGAACTACTTTATTGCTTATGGGCCAGGTAAGCAAGAACAATGAAATCTGCAATAATTTAGAAGTATAGACCTGTTAAAACAATTTATAGACTGTTCCCTAAAGAAATTCTGGACTAGAATGTATTCAGATTCTTCCTTCTCCTTACCTGCATTTCTACAGTACATTGTTGTGTATTTTTGCTAGTTTATTTAGAGGGAAAGAACATGTGTTTCTTCACATGCCTTGGAAAAGTCCTTTCATAGAACTAATTTCAAAGAGGCCAGGGCATTCTTAGCTGGCACTTAGCTTGGAAGGAACTGGAGAGCATTATGTTAAATGAAATAAGCAAGTCAGTGAAAGATAAATACCACATGATCTCACTCATTTGTGGAATATAAAGAACATTATAAACTGTGAACAAAAATAGATAGAGGCAAAGAAGCACTGAAGAGACTTTCAAACTATAACAGGAAGGCAGGGGAGAATGGGGTGGGGGGGTAAGAGCAACCGAAGGACTTGTATGCATGCATATAAGCACAACCAATAGATGCAAGACACTGCGGGGGAGGGAGGGGTGAGGGAAGTGCTGGGAAGCTGGGAGGAGGTCAATGGGGGGATAAAAGGATACATATGTGCTACTATTTGTAATACCTAAAACAATAAAATAAATAAATAAATACATACATACAATAGAAAGAAAAAAACAAAACAAATGAGAGTACACAGTTTAGCAGTGAAACAAAGGTGCTCGGGTAGTTCCACACTGAAAAATGCTCCTGGAACAGTGTAAAATGATAAATAACACACAAATGTGAGTTAGTTGAGGAGATATATGTGGTGACAATAAATGAGCATGCATTTTGTCCCTTCTGCAGGATTTGTAAGCATAGATATGCTAATCACTTTGGGATTAGGTGGAATTTTACATAGCTTCAGGTTTCTGGATTTGTCTTGCACCCTAAAGAGTTGCCTTTGCTCAGCTATCTTCATTTAGCATGACCCAGGAGGGATTTCAAAATTCTGCTCATTACTTTTTTGGATCATTGCAGAACTTCATAGGGAATAGCAAATTCCAGAGCCAAGAAGGCCAGACTACAGGGCAGGTCAACTCCAGGAGGGGTGTCCTGCTTACTGTTTCAGTCTTTATAGTCCACAAGCCAACACTGTGAGACAGAGAAGTGTGGTTATTTGCCGATGCCTTTTCTGTAGAGTGATCTTGTCAAACTCTCCACTTTTGTCTAGACGCTTTTAAGATGAGACAAAAAGGGAGGATACCCATGTGCGCATGGGGTGAGTGAGTGGAGAACATTTGGTAAAATGTGATTTTAAAAAAAGAAACCTGAAAAATATGTGTCTAAAAACATCTTACACAAAATAAATTATCTACACTAATAAAAGAGAAAAATGGTAATTGGCGTACGATGCTACCCTTTGCATTGGCTAATCAGGGCTATATGCAAATTAACTGCCGACTAAGATTGGCAGTTAACTACCAACAAGATGGCAGTTAATTTGCATATGTTGGCACAATGCAGAG
>NW_006294243.1:961477-964826 GCF_000327345.1 Myotis davidii
GTGGGGGTGCCCTGCCCTGGCCTGACACCTCTGCGGAGGCCTCAGACCTGGGCAAGGGACCGATCCGGTGATCAGCGATCGGATGGTGATGAGGGTCAACTCCTCTGGCAGAGGCATCAGGCCTGGGTGGGGGGCGGAGCCAGGGTTTGGGAGGATATGATGGTCCCCTTGCCCAGGGCTGAAGGGCGTCAGGCTTGGGCGGGGGGTGGAGCAAGTGATCAGAGGGAGATGGGGGTCAACGCCTGAGGGCTCCCAGTATGTGAGAGGGGGTAGTCTGGGCTGAGGGACACCCCTCCCCCCTCCGCACACCCAGTGCACGAATTTCGTGCACCAGGCCCCTAGTAATGAATAATCATTGAATTTTCATTAAAATCAATTGAATTAACATATCTCAGTGAATTAAATCCTGAAAGAAAAGATGATTATAATCTGTGTGGACTGATAAAAAATACCAAAAAGAATAAATGGCTTTTCATGAAAGCCATATAAGGATATATTTTTTTATTTAAATTTTTTATTGTTTAAAGTATTACATAAGCCTTCTTTTTCCCCTCATTGACCTGTCCATGGCCGCCCCCAGCCACAGCACGTGCCTTCACTCCCCCACCTCCATCTGTGTCCATTGGTTTTGCTCATATGCCTTCATACAAGTCCTTTGGTTGATATCTTACCCCCTCATCTACCGCCTTCCCTCATAGGTTGGACAGTCTGTTCAATGCTTCTATGACTCTGGTTTTATTTTGGTCCCTCAGTTTATGTTGTTCATTATACTCCACAAATGAGTGAGATCATGTGATATTTATCTTTCTCTGACTGGCTTATTTCACTTAGCATCATGCTCTCCAGTTCCATCCATGCTGTTGCAAATGGTAAGAATTCCTTCTTTTACAGCAGCATGGTATTTTATTGTGTAGATGTACCACAGTTTTCTAATCCACTTATCTGCTCATGGGCACTTAGGCTGTTTCCAAATCTTAGCTATTGTAAATTGTGCTGCTATGAATATAAGGGTGAATATATCCTTTCTGATCGGTGTTTCTGTTTCTTGTGATATATTCCTAGAAATGGGATTACTGGATCAAATGGAAGTTCCATTTTTAATTTTTTGAGGAAATGCCATACTGTTTTCCACAGTAGCTGCACCAGTCTGCATTCCCACCAGCAGTGCATGAGGGTTCCCTTTGCTCCACATCTTCTTTAGCACTTGTTGTTGGTTGATGATAGCCATTCTGACAGGTGTGAGATAGTACCTTATTGTTGTTTTGATTTGCATCTCTCAGATGATTAGTGACTTTGAGCATGTTTTCATATGTCTCTCAGCCTTCTGTATGTCTTCTTTCAAATAGTGTCCATTTAGGACCTTTGCCCATTTTTTGGTTGGATTGTTTATCTTCCTTTTGTTAAGTTGTATGAGTTCCCTATAAATTTTGGAAATTAAACCCTCATCAGGACAACATTGGCAAATATGTTCTCCCATGCAGTGGGCTTTCTTGTTGTTTTGTTGATAGTTTCTTTTACTGTGCAGAAGCTTTTTATTTTGATGTAGTCCCATTTGTTTATTTTATCCTTAGTTTCCATTGCCCTAGGAGCTGTTTGGTAATGATGTTGCTACAACAAATGTCTGCTATTTTGCTGCCTATGGCTTCTTCTAGGATTTTTATGGTTTTCTGTCTTATGTTTACTAGTAAGTCCTTTATCCATTTTGAATTTATTTTTGTGTATGGTGTAAGTTGGTTGTCCAGTTTCATTTTTTTGCATGTATCTGTCCAATTTTCTCAACACCATTTATTGAAGAGACTGTCTCACTCCATTGTATCCTCTTGTGTTTATCAAATATTAATTGAATAGAGTGGTTTGGATCTATTTCTGTGTTCTCTATTCTATTCCATTGGTCTATATATCTGTTCTTGTGCCAGTACCAGGCAGTTTTAAGAACCATGGCTTTGTAGTATAGTTTGATATCTGGTATTGTGATCCCTCCAATTTTGTTCTTCTTTCTGAAGATTGCTGCAGCTATTCAGGGTATTTTTTTTTATTCCAGATGAAGTTTTGGAGAGTTTGTTCTGGGTCTTTGAAGTATTCTGTTGGTATTTTAATGGGGATTGTATTGAATGTATAGATTGCTTTGGGTAGCATGGACATTTTAATGATGTTGATTCTACCAATCCATGAACACGGTAAATTCTTCCATTTGTTTATGTCTTCCTCTTTCTATTTTTCAGCATCCTATAATTTTCTAAATACAGGTACTTTACCTCCTTGGTTAAATTTATTCTTAGGTATTCTAATTTTTTTGTTTCAATGGCAAAGAGATTGTTTTTTTTAGTGTCTCTTTCTATGAGTGCATTACTGGTGTATAAAAAAGCTGTAGATTTCTGGGTGTTTTGTATCCTGTTACATTGCCAAGTTCACTTATTAGTTATAGTAGTTTTTTGACGGTGTCTTTAGGGTTTTGTATGTACAATATTATGTCATCTGTGAATAAGGACAGCTTTACTTCTTCTTTTCCAATTTGGATGCCTTTTATTTCTTCTTCTTGTCTGATAGCTATGGCTAGGACCACCAGTACTATGTAAACAGGAGTGGTGAAAGTGGGCATCCCTTTCTTGTTCCTGTTCTTCAGGGAAATGGTTTTAGCTTTTGCCCATTGAGTATAATGTTGGGTGTGAGTTGGTCATATATGGCTTTTATTATGTTGAGGTATGATCTCCCTATTCCCACTTTGCTGAGAGTTTTTATCAGGATGGGGTGTTGGAATTTGTCAAATGTCTTTTCTGCATCAATTGATATGATGATGTGATATTTGTCTCTAAATTTGTTTATGTGATATATCACATTTATTGATTTGTGGATATTGTACCAGCCTTGCATCCCTTGAATAAATCCCACTTTGTTATGGTGTATGGTCTTTCTAATGTATTGCCAATTCCTATTTGCTGGAATTTTGTTATTGGCCAGTAATTCTTTTTCTTTGTAGTGTTTTTATCTGGTTTGTGTATTAGGGTAATGCTGGCTTCATAGAAAGACCTTAGAAGTGAGCCTTCTTCTTGAATTTTTTGGTATAGTCTGAGAAGGATGGGTTTTAGTTCTTCCTTGAATGTTTGGTCAAATTCTCCTGTGAAACTTTCTGGCCATGGGCATTTGTTTGCTGGAAGCTTTTTGATGACTGTTTCAATTTCCTCCTTAGTTATCGGCTTGTTGAGATTTTTTTATTCTTCTTGATTGAGTTTTGAAAGTTGTATTTTTTCTAGGAATATGTTTATTTCCTCTTGGTTGATTAGTTTGTTGGAGTACAGTTGTTCAATTACTTTTTTTTTTTTTTTTTACAATCTTTTGTATTGCTGTGGAA
>NW_006294243.1:965219-972721 GCF_000327345.1 Myotis davidii
ATCAGTAGTTATTGGCCTATTCACTTTTTTTTTATTCTTCCTGATTGGTTTTTGGAAGCTTGTATTTTTTCTAAGAATATGTCCATTTCATCTAGGTTGTCCAGTTTGTTGGAATAGAGTTGTTCGTAGTTTTTTTGTTTGTTTTTTACAATTCTTTGTATTTCTGTGGAATCTCTTGTTATTTCCCCTCTTTCATTTCTGATTTTGTTTATTTGGATCCTCTCTCTTTGCTTCTTGGAGAGCCTGGCTAGAGGTTCATATATCTTATTTATCCTTTCAAAGAACCAGCTCTTGGTTTCATTGATCTTTTGTATTATTTTTTGATCTCTATTTCGTTTAAATCTGCTCTGATCTTTATTATCTCCATCCTTCTGCTCACTCTGTGCTTTTCCTGTTGCTCTCTTTCTAATTCTTTAAGTTGTAGAGTTAGATAATTTATTACCTGTTTTTCTGTGTTTTTTTTTCTTTTTTCTTTTTTTACTGAGGTAGGCCTTTAATGCTATGAACTTCCCTCTCAGGACTCCTTTCACTGTGTCCCATAGATTTTGGATTGTTGTGTTTTCATTGTTATTAGTTTCCAGGGTGTTTTTAATTTCTTCTTTCATCTCTTTGGTAACTCAATCATTGTTTAATAGCATGCTATTCAGCCTCCAAGTGTTTGAATTTTTTAATTGTTTTTATTGTACTTTGTTTCTAATATTATGCCATTGTGGTCTGAGAAGATGCTTGATATGATTTCAATCTTCTTGAATTTGGAGAGACTTTGCCTGTGACCTAACATGTGGTCTATCTTTGTAAATGTCCCATGTGGACTTGAGAAGAATGTATATCCAGTAGCTTTGGGGTGAAATGTTCTGAAGATGTCAATTAAGACCATCTGATCTAGTGAGTCTTTTAGGTTTGCTATTTCTTTGCTGATTTTTTGTCTAGAGTATTTATCCAGTGATTTCAAGGGTTATTAAGGTCCCCTACTATGATTGTATTGCTGTTGATCTCTCCCTTGATATCTTCCAGCAGTTTTCTTTTTTTTATGTATGTGGGTGCTCCTGCATTGGGTGCATATATGTTTATCAGAGTTATATCCTCTTGTTGTATCTATCCCTTTACTATTATGCAGTGGCCTTCCTTATCTCTTGTTATGGCCTTCAGTGTGAGGTCTATTTTTTCATATTTTTTATTGCTACCCCAGCTTTTTTCTTTTCCATTTGCCTGAAATATATTTTTCCATCCCTTCACTTTCATTCTGTGTGAGTCTCTAGTTCTGAGGTGGGTCTCTCATAGACAGCATACATACAGGTCATCTTTTCTTATCCATTCAACCACTTGATATCTTCTGATTGGAGCATTTAGGCTATTGACGTTTAAAGTTATTATTGCTAGGTACTTGTTTGTAGCCATTTTTATTTTTGGTGCCTGTGTTTCTTCTTCCCTTTCTATTTCTTCTTTTACAATTGTCCCTTTAGCATTTCTTGCATTGCTGGCTTGGTGGTGATAAATTCCCTTAGCTTTTTTTTTTTTTGTCTGTGAAGCTCCTTATTTCCCCTTCAGTTTTGAATGATAGCCTTGTTGGATAGAATATTCTTGGATTCAGTCCCTTGTTTTGCATCATTTTGTATATTTCCTTCATTCCTTTCTGGCCTGGTGTATTTCTGTTGAGAAATCATTTGATAATCTAATGGAAGATCCCTTGTAGGTAACTTTCTGTCTCTTTCTTGTAGTCTTTAAGATTCTCTCTTTGTCTTTAACATTTGCCATTGTAATTTTGACATGTCTTGCTGTGGGTCTTTCGGGGTTCATCTTGTTTGGGACTCTCTGTGCTTGTATGACTTTTTCCTTCCTCAAATCAGAGACATTTTCTGTCATTATTTCTTCAAATAGGTTTTCTAACACTTGCTCCTTTTCTTGTTGTTTTGGCATCCCTATTATACATATGTTGTTTTGTTTCATGTTTTCCCAAAGCTCCCTCAGCTCTCCTCCTGTCTTTTGATTTTTTTTTCTCCAATTGGCATTTCAGATTGGGTATGTTTTGCTTTCCTGTCTTCTAATTCACTAATTTGTTCCTCTGCTTCTCCTAGTTTACTGTTGAAAGCTTCCATATGGTTTTTTATTGTAGCTATATCAACCTTTATTTCCTCCTGATTCTTACATAGGTTGTTGAATTTCTCATCCATCAGGTTTGTGAACTTTATGACCCTTATATGAATTCTTTTCCTGATTGCATGCCTCCATTTTATTTAGTTCCTTTTCTGGTGATTCCTCCTTTTTTTTTCCTTTGGAGGTTGTTCTTCTGTCTCCCCATTTTTGCTCTCACCAAAAGATCTAGATGTCGAGTCACATGGGGCCTGTGTTTGCAGTGGTGGGCTTCATGCCTGGTTCCACAGTCACGGGCAGTGGCTGCTCCTCAGGCGGTTGTGGGTGACAGCTGCTCCCCGGGCATTGCAGGTGGTGGTTGCTCCTCAGGTGTAGCCACTCCTCATGAGGTTGAGGGGCAGTGGCTGCTCGTGGGGCGACTGTTCCTCATGAGGTTGTGGGTTCCTGCTCCTCATATGGTCATGGGGGTGGCTGCTCCTCACCTGGTTGTGGGGTGTCTGCTTTTGCACATTAAAAGCAGTGGCTGCTCCTTTTGCGGGGGGGCGTCGCAGGTGGTGGCTGCTCATACAGCTACTATAGTGGTCGCAGAACCTGGGGCTTCAGGTTGCTGCGTAAGGCTTAAGGATTTTCTTTATATTAGTCTGAGATCTTAGACTGTAGCAGTCTGATTTATCAAAATTATAAAAATTGATCAAAATATTTTTTAAAAGAGTCAGACCATAAAATCTTGTGCTATTTTAAGGAGAAGAGTAAATAGAGTATCATAAAATAGTAATAATAGCAATAATGATACCTACCATTTGTAGAACTTATTCAATATGTTGTACATTATGTAAAAGTCTTTATTTAATCATTGATCCATTTTATTTATTAAGTGTTTATCTAAGTATTGACTCAACAAACATTATACAAGCCTCCTCTGTGTATGGCATGAATGAGCAAAACAAAACACCTGTGTGGAACTTGTAGTTCTGGAATTACATGTCATATCCCATTTACCCCTCAAAGCAATGTATGAAGCAGATAATTATCAACACCTACATTTGTAAACATTGGACAAGAGGCTTCAAGAAGGTAGGTAATCTTCCAAGGGTACCCAGCTGCTTGGCTGAGTGCCAGGAGTTTGAACTCAGTTTGTCAAATCACAAGTCTGTTCTCAGGGTCTCAGGGCTCCTTACACTTTAGTGTATGAAGAAGTGTGATTCAGATTCCACTGTGAAACTAGGACTGCTTCATTATTAGCTAGCAGGAATAAAAGTGGAGATCTGAAGTGTTTCTGAATGAGTGTTGGACTAATAGTAACTGCATTCTCTGGCTACACAGAGTCTAGCCAGCAAAAGCGAAAGCAAAAGATTTACAAGTGAGAATGTGATTTATCGATAAGCCACTAAAATATTTTCCCTTAGAAAAGTCTATTTTTAAAATAAAATTGAAAATAAATTGTAAATGAATTCAGTATTATAAGATTTTCTGAATAAATTTGAAAAATATTAGTCATCTTTTGATTGTTCAATGACCACTCTTGAAAATTAGAAAAATATGATGCCTAATTTTAAAAATATTTATTTGGATTGTTTTAACATGGATCTAACTTTCTGGTGATAAAGTTAAAGAAAATATATTTTCAAAATTTCTCTAATATTGAAAAACATTACCATATAACTCATGAAATTATGAAAATGTATCATAGTAGAAGAGAAAAATTAGCCATTTTTCATGAAAAGAAGCATGACTGAGAAAATCATGTAAACAAACAGTACATTTTTAGTAAAATTGAGTCCATGTGCAACACTGTTTTCCAAAATATAAAAACTTAACCATCTTTTTTTGTATATAAATTAAATGCAGAAGAGGAAAATTGTTTCTATTCTATCCCATTTCTCTTTATGGCTTATATACAACTAATTTTGAATCATTTTTATCTTGTAATTGCTTACTGACAATTAAAAAGAAGCACATTCCAATGCTTCAAGTGTTAATAATTTTAAAATAACCCTTATATAGTAATATATTACTATAATAGGTTTCTGGAAGCCATGGCTTTTATGGCCTGACATTATATTTGTAATCAAAGTGTGTATCTTCTCAAATAAAAAAGAATTACAAAATCTAAGGTTTGAACTTAGTCAGGAAAGCCGATGCTAAACTATGATAATAAATCCCAAATCTGTGAAACAATAGTTGTGCTTGCTATTTGCCCAAAGCAGGCAGTCGCAGTGCTCTGTTCCATGTCAATCCCTGCCTCCAGCCATTATTAGGGAGGAAGGGAGTAGGGGCAGGTGGGCACCACAGTGTCTTACATTGATAAGGACCATGTGTCATTTCCACTAAAGTCACTGGACCACGCCACAGTTCAGCCTAATGTGGGCCTAATATGTGAAGAAAGAGGATATTTATGAATAGTCCTGATGAATATAATGACTAACAGAAAGAATCAGATCATCTAGTTTATAACCATTTTACAGATGTGCAAACTAGCAAATTTAAGAAGTTTGCTTGAAATCATAGCCTAATTAAAAACAATGGTTAGAACCAAGGGTTTCTTTTAATTATTCTAAAGTTATATATTAAACAGCTTCTATGTGCCAGCTCTGATCTAGGGCCTTGGGACTAAAAGAGAATAAGGGTGAATTACTCAAACAATTCTCACAGAAGAGGTGACTTCAGAATAACATCAGAGAGGAAAAGTGAAGATTCAGGAGGAAAACAAGAGAGGGAAAGAACCTTTAGGTGGACATAAGAGACTCGACGAGAGGCATGAAATGGCAAAAGAAAGTTGGTATGGATGGATCATAAGGTATAAATCAGAGTCTGGCCCACCAGAAAATAAGAAGGAGCTTGGTGTGAGGGAAATACTAAGGAGTTTGAATGTATGCCGTGATCCACTCAGGGGGAGGAGGCTCTTCTGACTTCAATCCCACACCATTTCAAAACTCCATTTTAATACCAAATAAAGAATGTAAGTTAATGACCTAGTTCTTCCCAAGGGAGAAGGCGGTTTCAGGAACTCTGTTCTGTGCTCATTTGCATGTCTTTGACACAAGAGAGTTGGGGCTGAATCCCTTCTTCCATGACTAGATTTTCTAGTGTTTCACAGGCTGGAAAAATTTAGTAAGTGATTTAGAAGGTCAACAAGAACAGATCCAGATTTGCAGTCTTCAAGCAGGATGCAGCAGAGGGGGGATGGACACCCCGGAGATTATTCTACATGCTTTGCAGGCTCTACTGCATTCCAGAGGAAAGCCATGCATGCACTTCACATGTGCTTAGAAGGTTTCTTCTCCCAAGTATGGTCAGTGTTGGGTAACTTAAGGGGAGCAGGGCTTGTTTTCCTCAGCAGCATCTAAAGCATAACGTGGGCTTGATATGTGAGGAAAGAGGATATTTATGAAGCGTTCAATGAATATGACTACCGCAGAAAGAATCTTTCAGATCATCTAGTTTATAACCATTCTTTACTTGATATTAAAATGGGGTTTTGAAATAGTGTGAGAGTGGGAGTCAGAAGAGCATCCTCCCCACGAGTGGATTACTGCATACATTCACACTGCTTAGTATTTCCCTCACACCACGCTCCCTCTCATTTTCGTAAATAATTTAGAAGCACATGAAAAAGAGACTCTTTCATTTCACCTTATATTCCACCCAACTCCCATACTGGGGACGATATCATTGATTTTCTAGACAAACAGGGGAAATAAGAACACAGAAAAATGTCAAAATCAGAGAAGCAGGAACATTGGTCAGAGTATAGGCTTAATGAATCTGACTATACACATCCATATTCAGAAAAGTATTGCTCATATCTTCATTTTCTTTCAGACCTGTAACTTGCATTATGGCAGACATTTTAGGCATTTGATGATACACTGCTAATAAGCATGATTGGAATTAAAAAAAACACACACACACAAATAAAAGAGACAGGTTTTTGGGGTGTGTGTGTGTGCGCGCATGTGTGTTTCAGCCCCAACACTCTAGACTACCATAAACTTTTAACTCTAACCACATGCAGAGCATGTTGCTTAGAAACCCAAAGCAGAGAGTTTGCCCAATAACGTTAGATCTAGCCAGCTGCCTCATGAAGAAATTGACATTGGTGACCACAGCATTAAGAAACGTGGAAATGCAAGTCATCTGTAAAGGATAAGAAAAGGAACATATGTAGGTCTAAGCATTCTTGCTTTTGCTTTACATTTAAGAAACTATTTGAAATCTGAAGCCCTGACTCTCATTGTTTGTGCATAAGATCAGAATGCATGCTGCTTGTGAGGGTTACTCCCCATGTGCTATAGTTTTCTGCCTCTGATTGGAAACTGTTCACCCTGACGCTAACTTTTAGTAGTCAAGTTGATGCTATGCTTAAATATGTTTTGTTAGTCTGAAACATAATTTCACACTCCCATTCATATTAAACTTCCCTATGGTTTCACATTAAGCATAACTGTATCACAGATGTAGTGATTCCAAACTATGGAGTGTATTTAGTGAAGTCATAAGTCATCTCTTAGCAGGTTATCGCTGTAGTTGTCTGTGTCACTATGATGTGTCATATCCTCAGATCACTTTGATGTGTCATACCCCTAGTTAACAGCAGAGAAAACATTTCTAAAAAGCAAACCTGATCTTGTCATTCTGCTACTTGGAAATTGCTGTTGTTTCACCATTGGTTTGGCTCAGTCTTTAAAGCATAGGCCCTTGGACCGAATGGTTGTGGGTTCAATTCCTGGTCAAGGGTGCATACTTCAGTTGCAGTTTGATCCCCTGCCTAGTCAGGGCATATGCAGGAGGCAGCCAAGTTCTCTCTCTCTCTCTCTCTCTCTCTCTCCCTCTTTTCTCCCTTCCACACTCTCTAAAAAACAATGGAAAAAATATCCTTGGGTGAGGATAAACACACACACACACACACACACACACACTAAAACACAAATTTGTTAATATGACATAAAAAATGCCATTATTGCTTCCCAATAATTCATTCTAGTGTCACTATCCTCTGAACATGCAACACCTTCAAAACTCCATGAGTCAGTCCAGCTCCTCTATAGCCCTGGAGTGCTCATCTCTCCTCTCCATCCGAAGACTCTTTCTGATTTCCTACAGAAAAAGATGGTTATTATTACTAAACACTCAAAGTCTGAATCTGGCCCAAAGGAGGAGCTTAATAAATGTTGCTAACTTATGATTCAGTGTCTTTTGCCATTACACGTTTTACTTTCTGATATAAATAACTAGAGGCCTGGTGCACAAAAATTTGTGCACTTGGGGGGAAGGGGGGTCCCTCAGCCTGGCCTGTGCCCTCTCTCAGTCTGGGACCCCTCAGGAGATAACGCCCTGCTGGCTTAGGCCTGCTCCCAGGTGGCAGAGGGCAGGCCCAATCCCTAGGTGCAGCCCCTGGTCGGGCTCAGAGC
>NW_006294243.1:974056-975290 GCF_000327345.1 Myotis davidii
CATCCCCTTGCCCAGGCCTGACGCGTCCGCCAGAGGTGTCAGGCTTGGACAGGGGACCCCCATCTCCCCCCGATCACTGGCTCTGACCCCCGCCCAGGCCTGAGGCCTCTGACCCAGGAATCATGCCTGGGCAGGGGACCCCTATCTCCCTCTGATCGCTTGCTCCCCCCCCCCCGCCCAAGCCTGACGCCTCTGACCCAGGCTTCAGGCCTGGGCAAGGGGACCATCATAACTCCCCAATCCCCAGCTCCGCCCCCCACCCACGCCTGATGCCTCGGCCAGAGGAGTTGACCCTCATCACCATCCGATTGCTGATCACTGGATCGGCCCCTTGCCCAGGCCTGAGGCCTCCGGCAGAGGTGTCAGGCCTGGGCAGGGGACCTTCAGCTCCCCGTGGTTTCAGGCTCCGGAGGGGGCTGGCCTAGGCCTTAGGCCTGGGCAGTGAGGACTACCAACTCCCTGTGATCTCCCGCTCTGCTCCTGGGGCTCTTTGCCCTGCCCCCAGGCTCTTAGCTCCCCGCTGGGTTTCTGATCACTGCCAGTGGCAGGAGGCTTCTTCCTGCTTTCCCTTTCGCCTCCCTGCATTGTGCCTACATATGCAAATTAATGGCCATCTTTGTTGTCAGTTAACTGCCATCTGAGTTGGCAGTTAATTTGCATATAGCCCCGATTAGCCAATGAAAAGGGTAGCGTTGTACGCCAATTACCATGTTTCTCTTTTATTAGTGTAGATGTTCTAGTCAATAGTTATAACTTCATTACATGTGATTTAACATAGTATCCTTATCTAATAAAAGAGAAACATGGTAATTGGCGTACGACCACTACCCTTCTCATTGGCAAATCAGCAAGAAATGCAAATGAACGAGAAACTAAGATGGCGGCAGAGATAAACACCGGGAAATTAATGCCGCTCACAACAATTGATTAATACCTCAGAGAAACAATACGGACTTCATCCAGAACCATAGGAAGCCTGGCTGACTGTAAACTCTACAACTAGAAGGAAGGAAAGGCACACTGAGACCCGCAGAAGCTGCAGGAGAGAAGCGCAGAGGTACGGGGCTCTCGCTGGGCTTGCGCGCGCGTGCGGAAACGGGCTGGCACCCGAGGACGCGGCTGTCCTTTTGAATCCGGCGGGAGTCACAAGCTCCCGACGGCTCTGAACTCCGGTTCCGGGAAGTCTCTGGGGACCCAGGACTCAAGCGGGGAGAAACTGGACGGTCTGGCAGCG
>NW_006294243.1:979621-1008015 GCF_000327345.1 Myotis davidii
TAATTATTGAACTCTTATTGGCTATAGATAAAATATTAAAGCAATTGAAAACTCACCCCAGGGCCGCTTTTGCCCTGCCCCCCAGCCATGATCTGAGAATCAGGCGCCTTTGCCGCCCTGGCCAGTGATAGCAGGAAGTAGGGGTGGAGCCAGCGATGGGAGCTGGGCAAGGTCGAAGGTGGCAGTCACGAGAGCTAGGGGTCCCTTGCCTGGGCCTAAAGCTGAGCCCACGATTGTGGGGCCGCTGCAGCTGCATGTCCCTGCTGCCCAGGCCAGATGCCTCAGCCAGAGGCATCAGGCCTGGGCAGGGGCGGAGCCTGTAACCACGGGGAGCTGGGGGTGCCCTGCCCAGGCCTGACACCTCTGCCGGAGGACGCCTGAAGCCTGGGTTAGAGGCGTCACGCTTGGGCAGGGGGTGGAGCAAGCGATCAGAGGGACCTGGGAGTCCCCTGCCCAGGCATGATTCCAGGGCCAGAGGCCTCAGGCCTGGGTGGGGGTCAGAGCCAGTGATCGGGGGGAGACGGGGGTCCGCTGTGCAAGCCTGACACCTCTGGCGGTGGCGTCAGGCCTGGGCAAAGGGCCGATCAGGCCATCGGAGGGTGATGGTGGTCTACGCCTCTGGCCGAGGCATCAGGCCTGGGCAAGGGGCAGAGCCAGCAATCGGAGGGGTCTGGGGGTCCCCTGCCCAGGCCTGAGACCTGGGCCAGAGGCATCAGGCCTAGGATGGGGGCAGAACCAGTGATGGGAGGAAATTGGAGGGTGATGGGGGGTCAACGCCTGAGGGCTCCCAGTATGCGAGAGGGGGCAGGATGGGCTGAGGGACACTCCCCCCCCACACACACACCCAGTGCACGAATTTAGTGCACTGGGCCCCAGGTATATATATAAAACCCTAAGTGATCAGAACAACTGGAATGACTAGGTTGACCAGTCATATGTCTCCCACTGTTGGGGGCGAGGCCAGCTTGCCAATCTCCTAAGGCCCCTCCCCTTGGCAGGCCCCGCCCCAATGGCCCCAATAGGGGCAGGGCTGTCCAGACCCCACTCATGCACAGATTTGTGCACCAGGCCTCTTGTCTTATATAATAAAAAGGAACTATACATATTGACCCTCATGCCCTCACGTCATCACAAGATGGCCACCCCCATGTCATCACAAGATGGCCTCCCTCACATTGTCACAAGATGGCCGGCAGGAGAGGGCAGTTGGGGGCAAGATCAGGCTGGCAGGGGAGCAGTTAGGTTTCAATCAGGCTGGCAGGGGAATGGTTAGGGGCAATCAGGCAGGCAGGCAGGTGAGTGGTTAGGAGTCAGCAGTCCAGGATTGTGAGAGGGATGTCCAGATTAGAGAGGGTGCAGGCTGGGCTGAGGACACTTTCCCCCCTCCCCCGTGCATGAATTTTGTGCACTGGGCCTCTAGTCACTATATAAAATTCTATCTGTTCATTTACTTATAGTTAAGTTTTGGGGCTATGATTCTCCTAAAAGAGTTGTCTTATTTCAAAACTGATGAAAACAACAGACTTTAGAATACAGTTTTTTTTCTTCAAGGAGCATTCTGCAGGTAGAATATAAATAGCACCAATTATATATTATTACATATATAATACATATGTATAATTATACTTAATAAGCACACATAAGGAACTTGCTTTTTTTTTAAAGGTCTTTTAAAAATATATTTTATTGATTTTTTACAGAGAGGAAGGGAGAGGGATAGAGATTTAGAAACATTGATGAGAGAGAAACATCAATTAGCTGCCTCCCACACACCCCCTACTGGGGATGTGCCCACAACCCAACTGGAATCAAACCTGGGACCTTTCAGTCCACAGGCCGATGCTCTATCCACTGAGCCAAACCAGTTAGGGCAGGAACTTACTTTTTATTTAAAGGAATAACTGCCTATATGATTATCTTGTAGTTCTTATTTTATTTGAAGTGAGAATTCTGGGTCTTCAGATTTCCCTGATTCACCCCATTCTCTACCAGGTCCATTAGGCACTCTTATAGAACCAGTCAAGACTACTTCATGGAGCTGTATAAATAAAAATATTAGGTATTGACTTGCTTTGTGTCCTATTTAGAATGCAAACTATATAAGAATAGAGACTTGGATGTGGTTTCTTGTTCAACATTCTATCCTTAGTGCTTTGTTAAAAGTTTGAAACATAGTAGTCTCTTAAATAATATGTATTGAAGGAATTAATATAAGAATTGAATGCTTAATACACATACTAATTTTTTCTATTTTTTTCAAATATTCATCACAATTTTATTTTTAGCATAAAAGACCTCAAGGATACATATTTTGATAAAAATGATATAATTTAACAGTAGCAGTGTCACTCTCTCAAATACTATTTACACACACACAGATAGAGAGAGAGAGATTCCAAGTACTTATTATTTGTTAAAAACAACATTTGTTGGTAATAAAGACTGGGCCAACATAGAGATATTGTTGCAATCACCATAAGCAGCTACTTGTGGATCCATAATTTGTTTTTCAGACCAAAACTATTTCTAAAGATTATTTTGTGGCAAAATATCTGCTATTTAAATCACTGACACAGTTTTTAAGATACGGACACATGAAATTCTACCTAATACAAATATGGACCTTTACAAATCTCCATGTTTGGGGTATATACAGATGTCCTACATATGAAAAATAATAATCTTTATATCCACAATAATACTAGGAAGAGAATATAGGTTTTTGTGTGATGCCAGAGACAGAGAGCAAGAGAAGGGTGGGGAGTGGCAGGGTGGGGAGATGGGAGGAGAGAGAGAAAGAGAGGCTGTTTTGATCTGAGTAATTATATACCAGTCCTGGTGGAATTCCTACTGAGGTATAGATGAATTTATTTCCATCAGATTTTAAAAAATATATAGCAGGGCTGGCAGGGTGGCATTCAACACTAAAGAAATATCATTAAAGAACTTTTCTTATTAGAGAGAAGAAATAAAGTAATTTATTATTGGAGAAATCTGAGATTCTACATGCTTGGCAAAAACCCAATGACAATGCTTTTAACACGATAAGAAATATTTGCTGTAATTTTCTCCTCTAAATCAGGGACAGACTTTATTCTGAAAGAGTAGTATATATGTGATTATTTATTCAAATGAATACATTTGGAGGCTGTGCTCAAGTGCAAATCCAATCTAGTGGTTAAAGAGCAGTATCAGTGATAAGTAGGATGCGGAGAGAAGGGAACTCTGTTGCACTGCTGGTGGGGATGCAGTTGGTGCAGCCACTTTGAAGAACAGTATGGAGTTTCCTCAAAATAACTAAAAATGGAACTCCCATTTGACTCAGTGATCCCACTTCTAGGAATATATCCCAAGAAACCAGAAACACCAATCAGGATATATGCACCCCTATGTTAATAGCAGCATAATTTACAATAGCTAAGATTTGGAAACAGCCTGAGTGCCCATCAGCAGATGAATGGATTAAAAACAGTGGTATAACTACACAATGTAATACTATGCTGCTGTAAAAAAAAAAAAAAAAGAAGGAATTCTTACCATTTGCAGCAGCATGGATGGAACTGGAGAGCATTATGCTAAGTGAAATAAGCCAGTCAGAGAAAGATAAATATCATGTGATCTCGCTCATTTGTGGAATATAATGAACAACATAAACTAATGAACAAAAAACAAATCCAGAGACAGAGAAGCATCGATCAGACCGTCAATGTCAGAGGGAAGGTCAGGGAGGATGGGGGTAAAGGGGAGAGATCAATCGAAGGACTTGTATGCATGTATATAAGCCTAACCAATGAACACAGACAACAGGGGGGTGAGGGCATGAGTAGGGGGGTGGGAGGGCAATGGGGGGATAAGAATATATATGTAAAACCATAATCAATAAAGAAAAAAATCCTAAAAAAATAGAGTAGTATCACTGGGGAATGTGTAGAAGTGAGCAAAGTCAGCAATATATGCTGCTCTTTGCTTTTCACTGAAACTATCACATTTAATAGCCTTACTGCCATTTTTGTGACCTGAAATGATAATAATGATTAGTTCACATTTTGGCTGCTTTACTCTCTATCTATAATCCTCATGCATTATCCATTTCATATTCATAACAATTCTAAGAAGTTGGTGCTATTATTGTAAATTTTCAAGTTAATAAACTGAAGGAGAGAATGGTTAAATACTCAGCCGTGGGTCACACAGCTAATAAATAGATCTGGGATTTGAATTCAAGTCGGTCTGACTCAAGAAACTGCACTGCTGACTTTGTATTTTGCTGCCATATCAGAGAATGGGGCCAGCTTATCTCTGGTGGGCTCAGTGACAAGATCTCAGGAGAGTGGTGTGAGGAGGGTGATTAAGAGAGAGGGAGCTAAGTTCAATGAACCAGGGAGAGAAATGTGTGGGTTCAGTCTGGGATATAACCATTTTAAAGCTGTGTCTAAGACCCACTGCTCGATGAAATTTATCTCATGATGAAGGGGCAGAGGTTACTTTGCATGAAACCTGAGGAGTCTCATTTTCCTGGAAATAAGTTGTGAAAGAATGATTGAATGCACAACACCTTGAAGGCCCAACATTCTTGACATATGATATACCTTAAAATTTCTTTCTTACCATTTTTGAAGTTGATAATTAATCTCTGCACAAGAATCACTTAATCCATCACTGTGCCCAAACTGCCTTTTGGATTGACTTCAGGAACTATTGTAAGTCACCTAACAATTCAATTTAAGGAGAGAGAAATTAGAATTAATACTTACAAAAGAGATTGAAAAGTAATAACATTTCAAAAAATGCACCTATTCATATAATATTTTCATGGTTACAGTGGAAAGCACTGGGTGGTCTGTTAATATTGAAAGTTAGCACTGAAATAAAATGAATATAGTGCAAATCTTTATAAATCCTCAAAGAAAACTTGATCTTGGCGATGTTTTTGTCACCAGGGGAGGTATCAGTTACATTGATCTGAGGATATCAAATTATATCTAGATTTTTTTCCTATGCCATAGAAAGTTCTTAAACAGTTAACTCATAGGTAATAATAGACCCAATGTTGTAACTTACACTGCTGGTGATACTGTAGCACATTCATGTAAATTCAGAATCCATAAAGTGGTTAAAGCTCTAAAATTCTTTAGGGAGTATCAGAAATTCGTTTGCTATTTCACAAATTCAATGCTGGTTTTATATTGGGGTTTCTGGATTACCACAGTTACTAGATATTCAGAGCCTTTGAGGACAAAAGTCTCTCTGTCACCTGATTATGCTCAACAGCATAGACGTTATCAGATGAGGTGGTATATTACAGTGGTCAGGAATGCAGGCTTATATACCTCAAGACATGTATCAGTCTTGTCACTCAACAGTCATGTGACTTTGATAAAATTTTTTATTCTGTGCCTTAGTTCCCCATGTGTTCAAAGTGAATGTTTATAAGACCTACTTGTTTGGTTGGAGGGTGAAATAAAATCATAGGCAGCGCTCAATGGAGAGCAGTCATGATTGCTTCAACAGACATCATAGTTAGATTTGCCAGACTCAAGAAATAAAAATGAAAGGATCCCCAACTAAACTTAAATTTCAGATAAATCAATATTTATCTGCCAAATGCAGTATTGGGAATATACACTATAATTATTCATGACTGAAATTTTGTTTGGCAGCTTTAATCATAGTGTTGATGATAGTAAGCATTCAATGGTTTCATTTAATCAGCTTTTAATCAGTTTGATTTGAATATGTCAAGGAAACTATAGATTGAAATGTTTGAGTGGCTGCATATTGATGCATTTAAATGTTAAGTTTGCTCTGTGACTAACCTTCAATCTGAAAATATTCACATTTGAGAATAACTAGAAATCACTCACTTATTCAACTAATAAAACCTACGAGATGCCTATGTTTGGTGATATACAAATAGTGATGAGACAGGCAAACAAGAAGAAATGCCAGTACAGAGTAACAATAGAGATCTAGATTGTGAATAAGCACAATACTACAAATCAGTACAGTACAGATACAGAGAGAAGCATCCAGCAAATAATGTGCCAGATATTGTTTTGTTCCATGGGTGAAATAGGTCTATAATGCTGAAGCCCAAACAGGTAGATGATATGATAATCACACACATAAATGTAAAATTATACCTGTGGTAAGTACACTGAAAGAAGGGTAGGTAAATGGTGCTGTAAAGACATGTATTAAGAAGTTTGAATCTGCTCAGAGAAGTCAGGGAAGGGTTCTCTGGGGAAGTAATGAGAGTTAAGATCTGAAGGATAAACAGGAGTTAACTAGGAAAAGAGAGCTAAAGGAATCCCATTCTAGGCAGAGAGAACAGCAAGCACAAAGGCCCCATGGTGGGTGGGAGCATCATGTTAACTGGAACAAAAAGAAGACCCCCAAGGCCAGAATGCTAGAGAGGAGGGAAGAGGCTGCAAAGGCACAGAGGAGCCAACTCATCTAGGCCTCAAGATTTTAGTACTTATCCTAAGTGCCCAGTGAAATAATTCAAGCAGGGGAGAGAGAAGGGATGATGGACATGTGTTTTTAAAGGTAATTTTGGCTGCTTTCTGGAGAACGACTTAGAGGTACCCATGGTAACTGAATGGAATCACTAAGAAGGTTCCCCTAAAGGAATGAAATTTCAGATATGCCCTGGAGGATTTAAAACAATGAGGAAAAATAGGGTTCAAGGGAAACTGAAATATCTGTGGCAAGTCCTGAAACAAAGAGTATGCCTGTGTGACTGGGGAGAGTTTCACTGAAATGAGTAGCAGAAGACATTAGTAATGGGGGAAGTAGAACAGGGGGGAATTCAGGAACTGATTGAAAGTACTTTGTAAACAAGAGTGAGACTAACCCCATAAGCAGTGAGTAGTTGCTGAAGGTTTTAGTAGAAACAATCTAAGGAGAATGGGGTTTTTCTTGTTCCATTGGTTTTATTTTATTTACTAGAGGCCCGGTGCACAAAAATTTGTGCACTCAGCGGGGGGGAGGGTCCCTCAGCCAGGCCTGTGCCCTCTCGCAGTCTGGAACCCCTCAGGGGATGACCACCTGCTGGCTTAGGCCCGCTCCCGGGGGGATTGGGCCTAAGATGGCAGTCAGACATCCCTCTGGCAGCCCAGGAGCCCTTGGGGAATGTCCACTTGCCAGCGGGGACTAGGCCAGCCGTGGGCAAACTACGGCCCACGGGCCAGACCCGGCCCGTTTCAAATGAATAAAACTGAAAAAAAAAAAAAAAAAAAAACACTCCCCACCAGTGATCTAACAAAAAATATAAAAAATGGAAAGTGAATATTCTTCCTTTTCAAATCCGGGGACTCTGGCAGTACATAAGCCTCCATCAAAGGCAAGCAAGGCCTTAAATAACAGGCTGCCTTTGACAGTCCAAGAAATAACACATTACAAGTAAATAGTTCCCAACAGGTTTTAAAGCACTTTAATCATTTTGAACCTGTTTTGATGTTGTTTCTTTACAGTGGAATTAAAAACTCCTCTGAGGACATAGAAACAAGTTTCTGATTTTTGGATGTACTACCTAAGCAGACTTAGTGGCAAAAACAAAACAAAACAAAAACAAACAAAAAAAACAAAAAAATCACTGTCAAAGATTTTTGTAAAAATTAAGACAGCCAAGATAGTTTTGAGTGCCTTATATTCAGGAATATATACTCTGCTTCCTTTACATGTTCACTATAAAACGGTACTAAAGAAACCTAATAGATATTGCCTATTCTTTGGAAACCTACTCAATGGGGAGTCAGAATACAGTCATTCTTTTTTTTTAGTCTTCTATTGTCATTTTTAAAAAGCTTTATTGTTGAAAGTATTACAGATGTACTCTTTTCCCCATTGACCCCTTCTAGCTCCACTCCCTCCCCCTCCCCAGGCCTTCACCACACTATTATCTATGTCCATAGTTATGCCTATATGCATATAAATTCTTTGGTTAATCTCTTTCTGCCCCCTACCCCATGCTCCCTTGTCTCTGGATCTATTCTGCTTGTTAGTTAATTTTTTTTTCATTAGATTCACATGTAAGTGAGACCATAGGATACTTGTCTTTCCCTGACTGGCTTATTTCACTTAGCATAATACTCTCCAGTTCCCTCCATGCTATCTCAAAGGGTAAGAGAGCCTTCTTTTTTACAGTGTATAGTATTCCACTGTGTAAATGTACCACAGCTTTTTTTATACACTCATCTACTGATGAGCATTTTGTCTGTTTCCAGATATTGGCTATTGTAAATAGTGCTGTTGTGAACATAGGGGTGTATGCATTCTTTCTAACTGGTATTTCGAGATTCTTAGGATATATTCCTAGAAGTGGGATTCTGGGTCAAATGACAGTTCCATTTTAAATTTTTTTTTTTTTTTTGAGGAAACTCCATACTGTTTTCCATAGTGGCTGCACCAGAAAGTGTGTTGTTTTATTTTGTTTTTTAATACCTTTATATAGTATCAGGAATACATAATTTAGGCTAAGGGGATTATAAATTCAAAACAGTAAGACCACTTAAACACCTACTATAGTATAATTAGTGTGAGGAGGTAAAGATGTGACTTAAAGACTTAGGTGTAGAAAGAAAGGCAGCAGGAGGAGGACCCAGAGAAAACAGTAATGAAGGAGCAAAGAAAAGTTTGGAAAAGAAAAACAGTTTTATAGCCAGCTCAAAGGAATAAAGAAAGAAGTTCAAAGAAGATTTTAAATGTTACATAAAATTAAGTAGGGTAGAAAGAAGCAGTTTCTAAGGTTTATCCACCAGCTTTTCCTAGATTACGCTGAGGTAACAAACTCAAAACCTCCATTTCATAGAGCAGCTAATGTTCACTTTTTACTGAGGTTACATGTGGCCTGCAGGCTGCCTGTCTCCTGCTCACCATGTCTTCTTTCTTACATTCAGGCTGAAGGGGCAGCCGCATTGGGGACATGCTGCTTTTGTGGCTGAAGGAAAAGCGTGAGGAAAAATCTTGTGTTGTCCCTGAAAGCTTTTACTCAGAAGCTGCACAGGTGCTTTTGCTCACATTTCATTGTATAAAGCAAATTATGAGAAGAAGCCTGATATCAAAGGGAAAAGAGTATAATCTTCTTATAAGAAGGGGCAGTAAATAAATGTTGACATGAAATTAAACATTGATTAGCATTATGACTCAGCAATCCCATTTCTAGTGATTTATCCAAAAGAAATGAAGATATAGAGCTACACAAAATATGTATGCTGATGGACATCTTTATTCACAATCATCAAAATTGAAAGAAATTAGGATGCGTGTCAACTTGTTTTAGAAAAACAAATTGTGGCACATCCATACAATGAAATAATACTCAGTAATAAAAAAGCAGCAGACTACTACTGAGACATGCAACAGACACAGATGCATATCACATACATTATGCTAAGTGAAAGAAGCCAGATTTAAATGCTTACATACCATATTATTTTATTTATATGACATGGTGGAGAGGACAAAACTGTAGAAAAAGAAAACAGACAGTGGATGCCAGAGGTTGGTGATGAGGGAGGGCATCGACCACAAGTGGGAACCAGGGAATTTTGTGTTTGTCAAAACACATACAACTGTAACACTAAATGAATAAATTTATTGAGGGAAATTATGCCTCAATATATGAGGTAATAGAATATCATATTTATTTTCATAAGTTATCACTTCATACTTGAATTACACTTTAAAAACTAAAAGATAACTAACAATATGTAACCAAACAAATAGAGGCAAATCAAATATTCATTTATGTATAGTTTTGGGTTTTTATTGGGAGGGTGAGTAATTCTAGCTCTAGTTTTGCTTTTTAACTGTATTGATTTTCTTTTTTTTTTTTTTTTTTAGAGAGAGAAAGTGAGAGGGAGAGAGGGGAACATCAATATGAATATATGAATGAAGTATTGATTGGCTGCCTCCTGCACATCCTCCACCGGGAGATCTGGCCTGCAGCCTGGGCATGTGCCCTGAGCGGGAATTGAACCAGCAACCTTTTGGTGCCCAGAATGACCCAAACAACTAAGCCACACTGGCCATGGATTGTTCCAGCTTTTTATGACTCTAATTTAAATATTAAACTTTACAATTAAGAATTTTTTTTGGCGAGAGGGGCCATGGGTACAATTAAGAAACTTAATATTTATTTTTTTAAAGAAAATAACCCTCAGCATGTAATGCCTATCAAGGATTTTACGGCCTGTGTGTTTTATAGGAGAAGTGGCCTCAGTAAATAATTAAAAAATGCTTTTGAGTCATTCACATTCCCTAACAAATATTGCATAACATATATAAAGAATGCTACATTTTAATGAGCATAATATTTTAATTTTGTAGTTGCATAAAACTGTTCTGGCAGTTTATAAATTATGTGAACATGTGCAAATTCAATTGACATGCATTATTCAGGAACAAACAATTGTTCAGAAAGATGAGTGGAGAAAAAAATAATAAAGTTTAGTCTTTTTCTCTCTCTTGCTCTCTTTTCTTCTCTCTCATTTCAAGATAACATAGTAAATACAGGAAAAAGGGGAAAGCATCATTTTGTTATTTCTACTTATATCCCACTAAACAATAAAACATAAGCTCTGATAGTACAGGGAAAACATGGTTCAAATCTTTCTTTCTGCCTCAAGTATCTTAATTATTCAAGTAATTCCACTGAAGAACTGGTGAATTAAAAGAAAAACCTAGATTTTTAACTATGTATTTTAATACAGAACAAAAACAAATCGCATCTATTGCTCATTTTGGTGTTTTGGGGGAGGGAAATGGAGGATTACATTTATCAAGAACTATTATCCCTTAGACACTTGTATTAGACATTCTCATGTGGTCTGATTTACTCCAAATATTTTTACATAAAACGATTATTGATAACCAAATTTATAGTCTCTCTTTGTGGACTCAGATAGCAGAATAATACTACAGCTCTGGGTCTCTTGATTTCTAAGGATTGTAGAAAGTCAGAGAGGTTGCATTTTATGCTCTCGTTTCCCTGTGTTGATTTTATATTTTTATGTAGGATTTTGGTGGGAAGAATATTACTCTGTTTGAAGTCTGAATCTAAAATAGATTTTCTATTGGTGCGGTATTATGACCCCCTGTCTAGCCATTAAACATTCCCTAGGCAACTTTAATAAGGAACATGCCAACCACGTTATGCCCAATAGTGTGTGCATTACAAGGATACTGTAGCATTTTATTTCTCCTTTTTGCTTCCTAAATCACAAGCCCTTTGAAAACCAGAAGAGTTGATAAGGTAAGCATCACAAATCTTTTATACAAATATTCATCTATACTCTAGAGAAATCTCTAGCAAGAAAAGATCAACTTTAACAAAAAGTGAATATTGAGATATATTTAAATGTCCCCAGCTCCTTTACCTGAAAGTGAAATAACTATACTGGATCTTGCAGTTATACCAACAACCTATGAACCTATTCCATCCCAAGCTTTTTCTTCTACTTGAGTATTATAATAGCCTAGCAAAACATAAAAGTCACTCCTGCTTATTGACTCCAGACAACTAAACTGTTGCACTAATGAGATTCACACCTGCTCCCTTTACTCAGCCAACTATACACATGCTTGAACTTGGACAGAATTCTTTCAGGTCAGATAATCCCATACTAGGTATTTCACAGTAATGGTGAAAAAAATAACCCTCATAAATATATACACAAATGTACTTCCTGTTCTGTATATACAGTGTACAATGAGCACCACTAGCCTTCTGCTTTTTTATACCTTATGGAGCCCATTCTCTATAGCAGTGATGGCGAACCTATGACACACTTGTTAGAGGTGACATGCGTACTCATTTTTTGGTTGATTTTTCTTTGTTAAATGGCATTTAAATATATAAAATAAATATAAAAATATAAATCTTTGTTTTACTATGGTTGCAAATATCAAAACATTTCTATATGTGACACGGCACCAGAGTTAAGTTAGGGTTTTTCAAAATGCTGACACGCCGAGCTCAAAAGGTTCGCCATCACTGCTCTATAGTAAAGTAGACAATTGTAGATATGCAAGATATTAGTATTGCAGTGGTACAGGCATTTTATTTTCTATTTTTAAAATATATTTTTATTGATTTCAGAGAGGAAAGGAGAAGGAAAGAGGCAAACATCAATGATGAGAGAGAATCATTGATCGGCTGCCTCCTGCACGCCCCTTACTGGGGATCAAGCCCACAACTCAGGCATGTGTCCTTGACCAGAATGGAACCTGGGACACTTCAGTCCACAGGCCTACGCTCTGTCCACTGAGCCAAACCAGGTAGGGCATGATAGAGGCATTTTAAAAGAGAACAGAGATGGAATGCTAACCTTGAAATTTCAACTACCGTCTATGATAGCTGAGATTTCAGGAGCATCATTCTTAAGTGCCTCTGGAGTAATCCAATGACAGTTTCGCTGGCAGAAAATTCAATGTCTTCAATGTGACTCTTGTACAGAACAAGAGAAGCAGAGTGCCCAAAGACTATATGCACAAATCCAGGCAAAACATGAGCTGAAAGATATATTAATAGAAAATATGAAGAAGAAATTGATCTGTCAATATGTTCATTGTGGGGTTATTTGCTTAAAAACGAAATGTAGCAACTACAGAAAAGTAATTTAAAACATTAGCTATTCAGATACGATAATTTTATTCAGACCTTTAAAATTATGGATATAAAAATCAAAGGGTAACACCTGAAAGTGTTTCTAACATGCTAAAAATGCAGTTTTTAAAATTTGACATATACTATCTAAAAAGCCATCTCTAGAATATACAATAGGAATACCTGTCTGTTTCATTTTCTACACCCTTATGTCCCCAGCATCTTAAGGTACCTGGAATATAGTAAGTGCTCAATAAATGTGTTGTGTGAGTTTATTGATGAATCAATTAAATATTGGAAGAAAGTATACAAATTAATGTGATAATGGCTCTATGTTATTTTCTTTGGTTTTTCTGAAATTTCCTTCCCTTCCTCCACCTTCATATATATTCTATTGATAATGTGGAAATGCAAATTTCTCAGTCTCTTTCTATGCCAGTACATACTTATTTATATTTGCAACCTGGGCAAATGAGTTAATTCTATGAGGAAGGGGATTAAAAACAAATACACAGATTGCATTTTTGAAAAACAAAGACAGTGTGGTATGTAGTTTGTGCAGCTCCAGTCCTGTCTCCATCTAGGGACAGCACATAGCACAGAAATGACTTCTCTCTGTTTCAGTCATGAGCTAATTTTTCCATTGTACATTTATTCCACAGCTAATAAAACAGAGCAATTCTACTTGTTTTTAATGTCCTGCCAATGAACATACTGCTAAGAACAATAAGTATGAAATAGATTCTCATATTTTATCAGAGAGAATTCGTTTTTTACCATGAAGTTTGGCCAAGTCAAGCAAATTAAATGTAGGCAGTAAAGCTTCAATTAGACATGTTATAGCACAGACTTAATGCAGAGTCCCCGAGCAGATTGCACTTACAGAAATAAATAGATAAAATAACAATCTGTATTAGCCTCTGATTTTTGTCTGGTTTTAACAGTATGTGAGGTCTGGGACAGAATTGCCTTGTGTTCAAACTCAAAATTGCAACCTGGTACATAGCTTGATACATGTAATTGCAGATGCTTCTTTTCTGTTTCAAAATTATTCACCCATCCATTCACTCAATTCACTTCTTCAAGAAATGCATGCTTAAGTTCCACGACTTATTTGTTGTATGATCTTGGGTGAGCTGCTAAAATATTTTGGCTTTAGTTTCCTCATGTGTAAAGTACAGATAATATTTGTAACTATCCTTTGTTTTTAAAAATATGTTTCTATTGATTTCAGGGAGAGGAAGGGAGAAGGAGAGAGAGATAGAAACATCAATGATGAGAGAGAATCATTGATTGGCTGCCTTCTGCATGCCCTCTACTGGGGATCAAACTGTGACCTTCTGGTTTATGGGTCAACGCTCAACCACTGAGCCATATCAGTAGGGCTATTGGTAACCATCTTATAATGCTTCCTGGGATTCAGTAAGTTAATGGATGCAGTTTTTGAAAAGTCTTGACATATTATAAGACTTCAATAAATGTGAGATCCAGTTACTGTGCCCCAGGCATCACTAGGAATTGAAGATATGGTGATGAAAAGGGTAGTTTTAGTTCTGGTTTATGGTAGCTTGTGATCTAGAGGGTATCATTATTGCAAGACAGTTCTCTGTGTGGATCTCTAGCGTTGTGAGAGAAGCACTGACAGCTTTGTTCTGATTATCTTCTCAGGGATGTTTAATACAGGACAATGTTGGAAAACAGAGATAGGGGTAGTATCTCCCTCCAGAGCAGAGAGCAGATTTATGGGCTGTTATAAAAAATTAATGCCTCTCTCTGTGACAAAGTGTGGGCAGGCTGAAAGGCTGATGTTTCCTAAACTCGAGATTCCTTTTCTGTAGTGCAATCCATTGCATGTGCTTGGGTCACCTGGACCTCATCCTTCTTTCTTGTAGAAACTGGGTCTCAGTGCAAATGCTGATATTTTGGCTATAGCTTTAGCTGTGAATAATAAACTGTGCTTTGTTTCTGATCCAGGTGTCTTTTGCCTTCTGCTAGCATTCGAGCTAACTTGTTAACTTCCAAGGTGAATAAACTCTCAGATACTTCACAATTTCTGGCAATCATTATGTGAATGATCAGAAATATAAAACATGTCTGTATAAATGCAAATAAATATATATATACACACACACATATACATATATACACACACATCCTCATGTACATAAAAAATGAGGATGACTAAATGTTATGAGTATTATACAGTAGAATGTGGTGGTAGCAATCTCCCATTAATCTACTGACTTGACACTAGAAACCTTAGAATTGGAAGCAGTCATGAGAATCACCTCATCAAAACTACTGGTTAGTGCTGAGAGGCCATGCTGATCTTACCCACAACTTTTTCTCCAATACATAAAGAAAAACTGGCGCACAGTATTTGCTCATTGAACACATAGTTTATGAATATATAAATAATTTATGAATACATTTATTAGTAAATGTGTTCTCTTTACTGATTGACAATTTTCATAATAGTGTGGATGAAAAAAAACAAGGGTTCTATGTCAAGTAACCTCACAGGTTGATCTGATCATAAATTCCTCACTGGGCTAGTCATAGTGGGTAGTCATGCCTCAGGCATATAACTTTGTTAGTGAAAAGTGTTAATCCAGCCCTCTCCATTATTCTTGTACCTCTAGGTTAACACACCTTTGAAATACCAGAAATAATACTCCTCCAAGGGGGTATTAACACTCAAGAGAGCACATAATCCTGTTAACTATCTTGTAATTTAATCCCTGCCTTGCTTTCTCTTTCTCCAATCTTCCTACCTCTCCTCCTTAATTTCAAATGCATAAGAGAAGCTGCAAAACTATTATTTTTCAGAGCATTTGAGGTAATGCTCCCTGGCAGATGTCAACAGTTTGGCTCATATAAATGCTTATAAAAATTCTCAATAGGTTTGTACATTTCTTATGTTGACAGCAGCTACTTCTGCATGGAAAATCTAGTCCATTGCTTAACTGCTTTCGTTGGAAGTTTCCTTACTGTATGTCATGCTAGCAGGGAGTATGCTGTGGTAACATACAAATCACAAAATATTAGTGAATGACGTTACATCACAAACAAAGTTTATTTTTCTCTCACATTATCATTAAGTAAGGGTTAGGAAACTCACCTTCCTAGTGGCTTTCTCTTTTAAGTGATGGCTGAAGAATGGGGCTTTTCTGTAATGTAGCTCTTTCCAAGAGTAAAACAAAAATGGCATTGTTGTCTCTACCGTACTTAATTTGAATTAAAATTTGATTCCTTAAACTTAACTCATTGATTTGAATTCTTTTTTAAGCCAAACACAATGAATGCCAAAGACAACAACTAAAGTTTATTCTTTTTCACATGATATGACAGACATTTCAACATTTATTTCCTCTTAATCTTGTTGCTATAAGAACGTCCACGCCTTAAAAAGTTTTTATAAAATTCTATTTGAGCCAAATGGAAGATACACCTGGGAGTAAGATCTCAGCAGACTGAGACAAATGCTTCCAGGAAATGACAGGTTGCAGCTTTTATGCATTTGGAATGTAAGCAAGACTACCCAAGGGTGGGAGAGAGCAAGGCTGGGATCAGATTACAGGACAGTTAAGATGATGTGTTTTCTTGAAGGTGGTTACTTTGAAATAAAGAGTCATTTTAAAGGTATATTCACCTGGATGCACCAAAGCAATGGACAGGGCTTGCTTAAGGTAAAGATAACCTTTCCCGAAAAAAGTTATATGCCTGGGTGTGACTTCCCCCCATGACCTCCCACGTTAAGAATTTATGGTCAGATCTCTCTGTGAGATTACTTTCCGTGGAACCCCTTTTCAGTCAACAGTTTCTTCTAGGCTAAATCAGGCCTCACTTGAAATTATTCTCAGGTACCTTACCATTCTGATTGTTTTTCTAGTGCCATACTTAAGGCTGTCAATAACATTTGGAGTATCACTGAGAACTGATTACAGCACTTCAGATATAGTCGGACAACAGATTAGAGTGAACCTAAATTCCCACGATTTAAACTCTAGTCTGTCATATTATCTCATGAGAATTATAAGACACCAGGAAGGACGATCTTTTCAGTGTTAATTGGTGCTTGCCATACCCCATTCCATTTTACCCTGTCACTGCTCCATTGAGGCCACCAGACTCAAACAAGGCATTGCCTCAGTAGGGAGTGGCAACTAGGGAACCTGGAGAACAAAAAAAATCAAATTTCCTGACTTTTAAGCTTTAAAAAAAAAACCCAAAAATGCACATAAGAATACTTGAAGATCAAGTTTTTCCTGACTTTGAAGAGATAAGAACTCTGTGGGCTGGAGGAAATAGGGAAGAGCTATAGAATCCGGAGAGTTAGTCACAGGTGCAGAGCATATGAGAGCATGTGTCCGTGTCCTGTTCACTCTCCCAACCCTCACCTTTGGAGTCAATTCTTGAAAAAAGAGGATGAGCAGCAGAAGTCAGGCATGAGTAGGATAAAGTGCAGCAGCCTTGCAAGAATGTCCACAGTGTCTGGGAAATGAGTAGAAATGGCTCTGTGAGGTGTCAGGACTAAGAACCTTAGGCAACCATGGCATAGAGGCATGCACACACTGCCCAATAGCCTTATATTATCTCAGGCAGGAGAAAAAAAGAAAAATTTGAAATGTCCAGTTTAATATGGAATCATTGAGTGTACCCAGGAAAGGTTGAGAAAAGCTTGAGGTAGCTAAGTTTACTTGTACTTGACTAAGTTTACCTTCTCTCCTTTCCGGAGGACTGAACTCTAACATAGGGAATACATTGTGTCTTAGAAACATCCATCAACTCTTTTGCATTTCCAAGGACACAACTTAAAAATATTTTTACAACTGCAGATGATTTGTTTGTGAATAGAAAAAGGACTCGATTTGGATTGAGAAGATTACCTCCTTTATGGTTTTGGCCCCACGATGGTTTCTCTCTTAGCAACAGTTTTATCATGAAAAACACGCACATATTCTGACTTTCTCATAGGCAGAATGAAGATATCAAATGACGTTACATTTTGATGCTGGGTGTAGAGAGACACCCTAGCTTAGTGCTCCTCAAATTTTAATGTGCATAGAAGTCACCTGGAAGGTCTTATGGAAATTCAGATGTGCCGTCAGCAGGTTTGGGCTGGGGCCTGAGATTTTCCACTTCTAATAAGCTCCCAGATGACAGTGATCGTGCTGAACTGTAGACCCCACTTTGAGGAGCATTGCTCCAGTTAAGGACTAATTTTTGCACATTTTCTGAGCTTGAAGTAACAATTAATACCCAATGCTGCATTTCACATTGCCTGAGAATAGTCCCCACATTTCTTTATCTTTCCCATCTGATACAAAGTTCCTAGTATTCTCAGTCTATCTAAAGTTGATGATGTCATGGCTTGATTATCAAATGCTCTAAAATTAATTTTAGGTTTTTTTTATGTTTGTTATTTTCCATAAAAAACATAAAGTGCCTTCAGAGACAGTATACACACTTCAGTCCTTAAGAATTTATGAGATTTAACCCCACAAAGTTGGCAGCAGGCATGTCATTATTTCAGTTATTTGCTTTTTAAAAAGAACAGCATTTCTATTTGGCTATTATAAGTAAATTGTACAAGTGTTAAGGCAGCAGAGGTACTGTTTTATTTTAGTTGGTTGGTTTGCATTCTACTTTCTCTGCTCGCTGAGATCCCAGGAGGTGGTGTGGGCAGAGGGCAGGATGATAGCTGTCATGCTTCTGTCCCTCAGATGAAGCTCACTGCCATCCAGAGCACAGAATATTATTGCAGACATTGGAGATGGAGCAGCCTGTTTGCTGCTAAGAAAATTTCATTGACAGGAGACTTTGGCTTCCTCTGATAGAGCTGGTAAAATTATCCACAACTGTCAAAATGACTCATTCACTGTTTTTAACTCCCCCTTTAAGACATGCACACTGGTTAAAAGGTGGACTGTGGAAACAGATTGCTTGGGTGAATAATATTGAGCGGATCAGTTCATCACCTTATGACTTGATTTCTGAATCTACATAATGGGAGTAACTATCACACTGACCTCAAGTGGCTCTTGTGAGGATTAAATGAGTGTGTATATGTAAATGAAGTGTTCAAGACCTGCCAGGCACATAGCAAGCACTACACAAAGGCTAACTATGAATGTTATTATTCTTACCACTATCACTACTGCTACTTTATTTCCTTATTCTGACCAAGGGTCTGTTATGGTTAGATGATTTCAGGAAGTCCATCTCTAACTATATCATCATGACTTTGGTTTTGCAATCTCTTTAGACACTAACAGAGAAAGGATGAGCTGCTATAATATATACTTACTGGAGATGAGATCTATCTTTTGAAATCTCAGTGGATTTTCTATTTTTCAGTTGTACTACAGCTGTACTAAAGAGACTGCTCTTGTTAAAATCTTTAGTAAATGAAAAAAAGTATTTTCAAAGATATTGCTCATCACATCCAACATTTTGACATTATTCTATAGATCCTATGAAAAGAAACATGTATTTGAGACGTGCTTTATTCATCCACGAAGGGACTGAATATTAGGCTAAAAAATATGAAGGGATATATTCTGTGTAAAGTTCACATCTGTGTTCTTCCAATAAAGAGACCAAGGCAAGAACATTTATAGATTAACAATCCCACAACATCCACAGATCACAGAGAGAGTTGTTCAATTCAAATAAACTTCCACAGGTTTATACTGTACATCTCTTTGCTGCTTGGTCACTGAAGAAATATCCAACTCTGTTTTTACTTTTTCATGAGGGGGGCAATGATAATGATGAAAATAATCAGAGACACATACAGAGCAATAATAATAATCCAGACGGTCCTTGATTCATGAAGTTTCAATTTACGATATTTCAATTTTATGATCGTGTGAAAGCAATATGATTCAGTAGAAACTGTACTTCAAATTTGGAATTTTGATCTTCTTCTGGGCTACTAACTCCTGTACAACACTCTTGTGATGCTGGGCAGCAGCAGCCAAATGATTTTGCCCAACTCTAGGTTATGAAGTGTTCTAAGCACGTTTAAGGTAGGCTAGGCTAAGCTATGATGTTTGGTTGGTTAAGTTTATAAATGCACATCTTACTTACAGTAGTTTCAATTTTAAGTGGGTTTATCTAGACATAACACCATTGTGAGTCAAGGAGCATCTGTAATTGCACACAAACAGGTGGCCAAATATAAGGTGCAGGCGATACAAATGGTGATGGTATGAAGGAAGTCAATTTTCAAATGTTAAGTATGCTCACTACAAGAGGTGCTACTTATAATGGCCCTGGAAGTAGGTGGCATTTTGAATATATTCTAGGCATCTAAAGCCACAGGGACAGTAATGTTAAGACATCCTCTCCAGTGACCTATTTACACAATAGGCATGAAGTGGCAGTTGGGGTGCAACTAAATTACTTTGGACTTTAAAGGTACATATGTACCTCATTTTTGGATTAAAAAACAATGCATGAAAATCTGGCAAAAACAAACAACAAAATAGCAGTGACTTTTTTTGTTTTATAAAAGTTATTAGTGTTTAAAAATGTGCTCCAAAACATTTTTCTTAAAAACAAAGCTTTGTTTGTGCTTTTTAAAAACAAATTACTTGTAAAAATTGTGATTTACTTTCAATCTTCCAGATTGACACCTTCTGTAGGAAGTAAGAGCATGTCCTTCATGTCGCTTTGTGCCTAGTTGTTGGGGAAGTTGTGTGGGATGTCTTTTCTTCTCTGCTTTCTTTCTTCTGAATGACAACAACACGAGTCTTTGGCTTCATTTATCCTAAAATATTTAAATCAAATTATAAAACTAATATATTAAAAATGAGAAATAAATTCAAACCAGATTGTTCTGGCTGCTGTGATTTATTAGTCCAGTTGGTCTTTGTCTGTGGCTAGTTAGCTGGTGGGTTAGAACACAGTGCTAACGATGCCAAGATCAAGGGCTTAATCCCCCCTGGCCTACTTTGCTTTGTTCCATTCCATGGACAGAGCTGTACCATAATAGGCCAGAACTTATGTGAATGTATTCCACTTGTCAGAACTGACAGAGAGAATGTAGTTAAATTAGCCCAGATCTCCCTTTACCAAGAGGGAAACTAGCAAAGAAACAAACAACAAATTCAAGGTACACATTGAACTAATGGTCTATCATTATCTTCCATGAAGACAAATAACCGTATTTCGTGGGTAAGTACATACTCTGCTGATTTTTTAAAATATAGGCTAAGTGTCTTGACATCTTCTCATCTTATTTTTCCAACTTGGATTCTCCTATTATTAAATCTCTATAGGTGAGGAGTACTATGAAGTCTTACGATTCTAACCAACAAATTGTCCCCTTGACTGGGAGTTTGACCGAGAATTCGATCACTTCTGCTATGACGTGCGTGGGGGCAACGCGGAACATGGCGGGCCTCGGTGATGCAGTGCTGGCAGCGGGCTGCAGTGGAGGCACTGCTGGCGCTGCTGAGCCCCAATGAGAGCAGGACCACGGTGGGATGGTGGAGCAGGTGAGCGGGTGGTGCCAGGCCGAGGCAGATGCAAGTGGGGGCCTGATTGCCCCACCAATCGCCCCACAGATGGCAACCAGCAGTGGTGGCAGGGGGCGAGCCACTGCCTGGCTCCCAGGAGCTAAGGGAGCCTGGCAGGGGGCCCAGCCCCTATGGACCACCCCTCAGGTGGTATGGTGGAGCAGGTGAAGGGGCAGCGCCAGGCCAATGCAGGGTGCCAGGTGGGATTGCAGGGCTACAAGGCTGGGGGCATGAGCTGGGGCTGTGAGTTTGAGGGCAGGAGCTGGGGCCTGATCCCCGCAGGCCACCCAAGGAACACCACCTGTGCACAAATTCGTGCACCGGGCCTCTAGTAGATAAATAAAACCTCATACTAAAAGTATTTAAATAAGGCCTTTAGCTTTTAACTAGCACTGCATGATTTACTCTAAAATACAAGAGGGGTAAATATGTCAGATGTTAAATATTTTCAGGAAAATAAATAACATCAGAATACAAACAATATTTCTATCAGTGGCACTGCTCAAGAAATTCTTGCTCCCGGCCGGCATGGTTCAGTGGTTGAGTGTCGACTTATAAACCAGGAGGTCATGGTTCAATTCATGGTCAGGGCACACGCCCAGGTTGCGGGCTCGATTCCCAATGTGGGGCATGCAGGAAGCAGCAGATCAATGATTTTCTCTCATTGATGATGTTCTATCTCTCTTCCTCTCCCTTCCTCTCTGAAATCAATAAAAATATTTTAAAAATAAATACAATATTGCATAGATGTTTTTTAAAACATTCCATAGAGAGGACAGGATTACCCATTAAATCTTACCAGGATGAAGAGAACAGAATAATGCAAAACATAACAGGTATGTGCCAGTCATAACTCACACATGTCCTACACCCTGCATTGTCCTTGAATTCACAGGACTAGATGGTTGGGGTGTACATTTAAAAAGATCTAAGAGGCAAACACACTAACATTTTAAAGCTCAGCTGAGTCAGGCTCTCCCCTGTGAACTTACTATGTGTGATTTATTTGTCCTCACAGAAGCCCCGTGAGTAGGACTATGTCCACCTGGCTATGAAGATCAGAGTTTTTCCGAAGCCAGTGTTAGTGCGCTTCTCATTCTTCAAGTGCGTATCTGAGGGCTCACATGTGACCCTGATTTTAATAGTCAGCCCACAACAGGGCCAGCCTCTGCACTCCTAGTAAGGAGGTCTGCCACCAGTGACTTCAACCCGGTGACTTCTCCAGTCACTGTCACCAACACAGCTTGCTGTCCTGTCCAGCAGCCTACTCTGGCCGCCTTTTCCTATTACATTCAAACTCTCTGTCTCCTGAAGCTATGGCCCTGTTCCTGGTGAGATAAAATGCTTTTCTATTTTTAATAGATCACAAAGGAAACCAAAAATAAGAGAAAAAATTAAATAGAAAAGTACTTTTGAGATAAAAATTTTCAATTCTACTCAAAGATAAAATTTTAAGCTGCTTTTATAATCCCTTGTGATTAATTTTTCCACCTAACTTGGGAATTTTCAAGAGTTCCCTATTTGTCTAAACCAGTTCTTAAAGCTAGAAACTCAGGCTCAACAGGAATTTTAATTAAATTGACCCATTAGGCAAATCATTGACCTAGGAAGTTTTCTCTGAGGTTTGTCAATTCTATGTTCTTACTTCCTTCACACAAATATGTGAGATTAAATATATACATAGATAATTCTATTAGAGATAGTGCTCATTTACTATTAGATAGTAGAGTATAATTTTTAAACAACACGCGTGTTTTGGAATCCAATCTGGTATCAAATCCTGGCTCAGCCACTCACCTATCTCAAAATTTAATTTCTTTGACCTTCATTTATATATAAAATGGCAATAATAACTACTTCATAGGATTATTGCAAAAATTAACTGGATGAGAGAAAGCAATCTTAACATAAATGCCTGCTCCATTGCTAAGCCTCATAAAATGTGAGTTCCCTTTATCATCATTTTCCTCAGGAAAGCACAAAAAATCATAAACACCTGATCTTTATAAACCCCCTTTATTATTTTTCATTCTCTCATAAAAGCACATGCTTTAAATTATCTAACAATTCTATAACCTACGTTGAGTAATAAAAGTCTACTTTTAAACAAAGTCTATCCCTACAACTGTGACTATGTTGAATCCCAAAGGAAATTACTCCTTAATAAAGCATAAAATCATTACCTCATTCAATAAGTATTTAATGAATACCCATTAGGTGCTATGATGTTGTAGTAAATAAAACATACATGATTTATGACCTTTTGGACATAATGGGGAGACAAAAAACATTGAGAAAAAGCCTGTATTTCAAAATATGGTAAACACCAGGAAGGGGAGGGGTGAACAGGCTGTGATTGGAGAGAATAGTGAGTGTAGGAAGGGTGTGCTTTACATTGGGAAATATCTTTGAGGAAGCATGTTTAAGCTAAGACCTAGATGGTTTTAGGGACCGGGGGTTGGGGGGAAAATTATCCAAGTAAAGGACGCATGCAAAGGCTGAGGGAGAGAGGTCATTGTACTTGTTGACATAAAAAACATCCGAACCTGTAGTAAATTTTTATGAGTTAAGTTGAGCCAAACTGATGACATATGCCAGAGAGCAAGGTCTCAAATGCTCCAGAGAATAACAATTTTGTAGCTTCTTCTATGCATTTGAAATTAAGGAAGGTATATAAAGAACATTGAAAAAAACAATGCAAGAATTAGAGTACAGGATAGTTAAGATTATGTGCTCTCTTGAGGATTCATACCACTTTTGAGGGGTATGTTTCTGATATTTCAAAGGTGTTTTAACTTCGCTGCACAAGAACAATGGACAGGACTATCTTAAAACCTTTAACTTAAACACATTTCGTACCGCATAGAAATCTCTAAGACATACGCCAGGGACGGCACGTTTTTGGGCAAACTGCACGTTGTTTAAATCAACATAACTACAGATCATAATGCACTTTAGGTGCTGTTTTTCAATAATTATAACATTTTTATTTACAAAAACAATTAAACAAAGTTCCTAGTACTTTTTTAACGTATGGTACCGCATAGAACATTTTCCTCTATGAAGAGGGACCAAACAAATTTACATAAGTATCTAGATTCGCTCCCTTTTCCGTGGGCATGAGAAACGAGAACACTCGTGAGCGGGCCTTAACAGATGTTTCATCGTTTTCCTTAGAATGGAACAACATGAAAGGAAGTGTATCAGTTTTCGTTGGTTTCCTTCCGTTTTCTGAGAGAGGGCATTTCTAAAAGCGCCAGGAACTTGAAGACGAAGACTATTCGAATGACCAAAACACAATGTAACTGCAATGCTTTATGGGTTTGTGCAATTATATAGCTTTTCGTAGATTGACCTGCACGGTTTCCACCAATGAGATCGCTTCATTCGATGTGGACAGGACAGTGTGTGGACATCTAAGGTCCTTAACAGATGGCGCGCGAAACACGAGAAAGCTCGTGAGCAGTACGAAAGGTATTAAGAAGTTATGGGCCGTCCTGGCCAGGTAGCTCAGTTGGTTGGAGCATTGTCTCAAACGCACCAATGTTGCAGGTTACATGCAGGAATCAACCAATGGATGCATGCATAAGTGGAAGAACAAATCAATGTTTCTCTTTCTCTCCCTGTTCATCTCTTTCTAAAATCAATCAATAAATAAAAGTAAAAAGTTTATGGGCCTGGGTCATGACTATCCACCATGACCTCTCCAGTTAGGAACGTATGACCAGATCACCCTGTGAGGTTACTTTCCATACTCCCCCACACTGAAGCAAAAGAATGTATGACATAGGGGCAGAGTGAACAGAAAGAAATGCATAGAATGTGAAGGTAAACTGTCAGAAGCAGAAAGAGAGAGATGAGAGAGAGAGAGAACTATATTCACCATTTGACTCCTTCAAGTCAGTGGACATTGAGCTACCCCAGAGTAACTATAAGATGGAAGACATGAATCTGTTACTCCTTGTGCTCCTTCAGTTGGTCTAAATTACCACATGCCTCTCTCACATTATATGTCAGTTTTAGTAGGGTGTTAGCATTTAAAGATTAGCACCTTTAATATTTCATCTAGTGGAAAAACCTAACAAAATGTGGGCTTTTCAATGCTAGAGACAAAATTGTGAGTCACTGAAGAAAGTATAGTAATTTGGGTCACATATGGTTTCATTTGCTTTATTTACTAACTTCAGAATTCCATATAAGGTATATTTCCACTCTAGAAATCTTGGGCTAATTTTTGTATATAGAAATGATTTGAATATAGATGAGGTTTCTTTTTTTAATATTTTTTATTTTCAATCACAGTTGACATATATTATTAAATTAGTTTCAGGAGTACATCCCAGTGATTAGACTTACTAAGTAAGCATCCTAATGAATCAAGCAATCATCAGGCACCATACATAGTTATTTGAATATTATTAAATATATTCCTTATGCTGTACTTTACAATCCCATGTCTATTTTATAACAACCAGTTGGTACTGCTTAATTCCTTCACCTTTTTCATGCATCCCCCAACTCCCTGAAGAAGAAAAACAAGATAAAAAATATGAACAATAAAATGGCCATACATATATGTCTAGCAATAGTTGAATCTAAAAAAATAAACAAACAAGCAGAACAGAAACAGATTCATAGATACAGAGAACATTTTGACAGTTGTCAGATGGGAGGAGGGTTGGAGAGATGAAATTTCTTAGGTTGAGAGGATTGAGTAAGATGAGGAAAAGGCCCAGCACTAAGCAACTAAGAAGCTCAATATTTAGAGTTTAAGTAGAGAAGGATTTGGCAAAGGAGACAAAAAGAATAGCCAAAGTGCAAAGAAACTGATTAAGATGGGGATGTCATGGAAGCATGTTACAAGAAGAGAGAATGTTAAGGAGAGACTAATTCATAATGTCAAAATGTATGAAGCATCAATTGGGATGAAGTTTAAAAAATGAACTTCAAACTTGTTAATATGTTCATTACTGGTGACCTTAATAAATGGTGAGGTGATGGGGCCTAAATCTGATTGTAAGTGGCTCAAATAGTAAATGGAAAGGAAGAAAAGGGAGAAAGTAAATTTGGGGGATTTTAGAGTGGTGAAGAAGACAGGAGGCGGTAGCTGGAACAGGAAATGAGTAAATTCACTAGAGAAACATAGTTTAAGGCAGGTGATTCTGAAGGGCAAATGAATAAAGAGATTTTATCGCTTTAACTTTCAGCTGACCTTCTGTTTTCATATTTATTCCCTTGGCACTATTGGCACCACCCTTAGATCCAGGCAACCACAGTCCATTCCTGGCCTCTGAGCTTTAGAGTACTAATACTGCTTACTGGCCTTTGTCCTATTGTGCTTCTATAGGGCAAAGGGGATAGGCTCACCTTAACCCATCCTTTCAAGCACCGTTGCCCCCATTAAACTATTGTATTAGTTTCCTATTGTTGCTCCAACAAATTACCACAACTCAGTGACTTAAAACAATGAAAACTTATTACCTTACAATTCTGGAGGTCAGAAGTCCAAAATGGTGTTGGCAGACCTGTGTTATTTCTGGAGGCACTAGGGAAGCCCCCACTTCCTTGCCTTTTTCAGCTACTTGAGGCTACCATATTCTTGGCTTGTGGCTGCCTTCCATCTTGAGTGCTCCATGTACTATAGAAACTTTCTCATTTTTAATCAGTTGACAGACTCTTCTGTTTCCTGCCTCCCTCTTTTATTTTTATTTTTAATCCATTAAGTTTTTCTTGAGACAGGAAGGGATAAAAAAGAATTTCGAACAGAAAGGGGCAAAGATTCTTTTCCCACTGTATTCTGCTCAAGGTACCCCCCCCCCCAAATAAAGTGAGAACCATGGTGTAAAGGAGAGAAAAGAGACCTCAAAAACAGGGCGACTGAACACAAGAGGGGGAGAAAAAAGAAAAAGAAAAGACTGCAACTTGCTCCCAGGGACTGGAGAAAATTAAAAAAGGTTGGAATCCATCAGTGTTCACTAGTCATCTTCTCCTTCATCTTCCTCCCCTTCTTCCCCCTCATCATCATCTTCATCTTCTTCACCTTCATCCTCATCCCCTTCTTCATCAATATCTTCCAACCCTTCCTCTTCTTCTTCTTCATTATCATCATCATCATCTTCTTCTTCTCCTTCCCCTTCTTCATCATCCATGTCAGGAACCAAGTAGTACTGTAATGGATTTGGCCAAATGTCATCTTTGATGACTTCTCCTAACTCATCGGCACCTGCATTAGAATGGTCAGTAAACCAGGTAAAGAACCTCATGCTGTCTCTTCCTGCTATTCTGTGTTTGACTTGAATGTTTCATCAAATCCTTTCCAGGTTTCCATTTGATTTCAGTGGACTTTGAAGATGGATCACCACTCTCATTCAGATGAAACTCTTTGGAGAGAACTTTATTTTCGAAGTAAGGATTTTCATCAAAATAAAAATCTGTTCTGTAACCTGATTTAATATCTTGAAATTCTGTCACTTCAACTCTTGTCAAATAATGCAGCGCCTCTTCATCCTCTTCCCCAAGCAGTGCAGACACTTGTGGATGGTTGACAAATGTTGTTACCCCAAAATTTGGGATTTTGGCGATCCATTCTGACCTCTTCTGAAAAAATGGTTGGCAGAGTTTGATATATTTCTGTTCTACTTTCAAAATCTCCTCACTGGCTTGTTCATTAAGTCTTTCTATTTCATTTTTACTTCATCAATATGTTTAATCGCTTCTTGCTGTTCTTTTTCTCCCTTCGGCACGTCCGGAGGGGCCGGCTTCTTCTCCGGCTTGGGGGCTGGAGGCACTTTGGGTTTCTTCGCTTGCGGTGGGAGCGAGGACTGGCACTGGGGGCCATGCCACGTGGGAGGTCTGAGGAGCCTATTGCAGGGAAGCAGCAGGGCTGGAAGGCATGCTGAGACTCCTGCCTCCCTCTTAAAAGGACCTTTGTGATTACAATGGGCCCACCTAGATAATCTATCATATCTAATAATAGACAAACATGGTAATTAACCGTACCTCCGACACGCTTCCCATTGGCTAATCAGGGTAATATGCAAATTAACTGCCAACCAAGATGGCAGCCAGCAGCCAGGCAGCTGAAGCGAACAGGAGGCTTGCTCGCTCCAGTGATGGAGGAAGCCAAAGTCCCCTGCCTGCCACTGCCGGCCTCTGAGCTACACTCTAAGCAACTATGTTGCAATTATAGAAGCTAAACAATCCCCAGAAACCTGCTTTCAGTCAGCCGGGCCTCAGAGCTGGAGTTGCAACAGTGT
>NW_006294243.1:1009032-1014809 GCF_000327345.1 Myotis davidii
CGTTATTTCCTTAGGGGTCCCAGACTGTGAGAGGGCACAAGTGGGGCTGAGGGACACTCCCCCCCCACCCAGTGCACAAATTTTTGTGCACCGGGCCTCTAGTATATATATAAAAGCCTAAGTGTCTGACCCATAGCTATGACATGCACAGACCACGAGGAGGCAGATGCTCAACTCAGGAGCTGCCATGATGCACACTGGCCATTTCAGAAGAAACGGCACCACATATGTAATACCTTAATCAATAAAGAAAAAAATTAAAAAAAATAAAAAGAAACGGCACCAAGAACAAACCAACACTCAGCTTCCCCCAAGTAGGGCACAGGACCCGCCAAATTACAGAGCGACACTTCACCAATTGCAGCCAATGCTGCCAAGACCCACAGCACAAAATGTGGCCCAGCCCAGCCTGGAAACGGTGGCTGTGGGTGCTGGGTAATGATGTCACATGTCACATAGCAACTCCCGGCTTCCTCTCCCTAGTGATGACTAGCCTCCTTGGAGTTTCTTCAGCCTAGGAACCTGACTTGCTTTATAACCAGGTGCAAACATTTCACACTTTAACCAAATGTTTGTGAAGCATTTTCTCGTGCCTCATCTCATTTGATCCTCACAGAAGTCCTGAAGTAGGTAGATAGGAGACTCGGTAGAATCCAATTTTCTTTTCATTAGCAAGACAGGAATAGTGATATTAAAATATTTATTCTAATTAATTTCTTTTCAATGTGCATGAATCCGTGCACCGGGACACTAGTAAAAGATAATTTTACCTTAAAATCCACTTATTAGTAGCTTTAATTCTATCTACAATCTTAACTTCCTTTTGTAAAATAAACATATTCATAGGTTCCAGAGATTAGAGTGGGACATCTTTTTTGGGAGTGGCATTTTTCTGCTAAGAACAACAGTGCATCTACACTTAAGACCTGGGAATTCCTGTGCAGATGAGCCAACCCACTTCCTCAGAGTCATGATTTCTAGAGCAGGCTACATTATTAGTGAATTCAGCTTAGGCCAGAGGCTGGCAAAGAATCAACAGTTTGATGGCTTAGGAGAAGGGTTTAGAATCAGGGGTGGGCAAACGTTTTGACTCGAGGGCCACAATGGGTTCTTAAACTGGACCGGAGGGCCAGAACAAAAGCATGGAGTGTTTGTGTGAACTAATATAAATTCAAAGTAAACATCATTACATAAAAGGGTACGGTCTTTTTTTTTTTTTTTAGTTTTATTCATTTGAAACGGGCCGGATCCGGCCCGTGGGCCGTAGTTTGCCCACGGCTGGTTTAGATACATAGGTTAATGCACCCACACATTCTCACTGGAGGTTCCATATGATCTGTGCTGAAACTCAAGTTAAAGACAAGGTTGATGTAAAAACAAACAAACAAACAAACTCAAAAAACAAAAAAATCTGCTCCCTTCGACCCCTCCCTCCATCTTCTTTTAAGAGATATTGGGAAAATCCACTTCAATTTACCCCTATAAATAAACCTGGTTTGGGGGACTCATTTCACTAAATTCCAGCTAAAAAACTTAGGAGCATTCTGGGAAATTTGTAGTGACTATAAACCCGTGACTCGGAAGGGTTGGAAACTTTTAAGGACATTTTGATATTCTGTCAAAATTGCAATGATTAGGATAGGAAAGAGTAGGAGGATAGCCACAGATGGTTAGGACCGGGTTCCACATCAGGACTGAGCAGAAGAGGTGGGAAAGTGAGAGGAAGGGGAGAAAAAATACAAGAGTAAATTTTGGGAAACTTAAGCTCAGGAATGCAAAAAAGCAAGTTTCATCCAATTGCTATTTTATTCAGAGTAATTGTGACACCTCTACATAATAGACATGACCAGTGGTCAGACTGCATTCTCTGATCTGGGTGACTCACTACTGTTAAATGCAATTGGCCTACATTCCCCACCCCCACCTCCACTCCTTTTCTGTAACTCCAAGTTGACCAAAAGATATTCTAATGTAGAACTTCTTCTTTTATGTATGTCTATATGAATGTGTTCAAATGAATATGTATAACTAAGTACATATATGCATACATGCACACATATAATTTATGCATGCATGTAAATATGCATGTGTATTTATTTATATGTCCTTGTCATGGGACCTGGGGCTTTGGTTTTAGTTTTGTCTTCTGTTCCCTAGAATTTAATCAGTCTACATTTTTGCTTATCTTTGAAAGAAGATTTTTAGACTAGATGATCATTTTGATTCTTTTCTATTCTAATATCCTTAAACATTCCTCTGAGGAAAATCAGGTACATCTGCTCTCCTACCAGAAGTTCAACTTAGCTCTCATTACCAGGAATTATCCTGCATTTTATTAATAGGCAAACAAAGATTCTAGCCTTTGACAGGTTATTTTCTCCCTCTACTCTGTCTACCCTCCTTCTAGATTTTAATTCTGGGCTGAGTTTATCATTGTTTTCTCCCATCAGTATAATGTAGAAATGACGGAGGTATTGAAACAGTGATATTGCATTGTAGGAAGATTTTTGTCAAATACCTTCAGACTTTTGAGTCCACGAGTTATTAGTATCCAAGAACTACATCTTTGTTGTATGATAAATAATTCGCAGCATACTGGAGTCCATGTGGGGTGCAAGGAAGATGCAGAAATTGGGGATATGGACATGTTGGATCTAGTTATGATTTATTTTCTAAGTAGACAAATACATATAGAATATCTTCCAAATGTTAACTATACATGATATAAATGGTCTCTGCAAGAGTCTAGTGGAGGAGAGAAATATTGAACACATAATTACACCAAAAACAATCAACTACAGATATATTGAGGTATTTAAAGGTAAAGTGGAAAGCGGTAAGGATGTAAAATAGGAAGTCTGGATTTTGAGGAAGGGCTGCCCTCACAAGCTAGATTTCTGCCCCAATCAGTCACTTTACACTTTAGGTCCTAAATTTGCTCATATCACAAGGTCCTTCTCATTCTAACATATAGGAAAAGCCTGAAAGAGAATCTGAAACCATGTTCCTTGCTTTAACCTTCACTGATTTCATATACGTCTGTATGAAATGTTGTGAATTTCTATAACACGTTTGTAAGCTCCCCTAATGTTTTTTTCCTCCCCCTTTTATGCTTTATTTATTCAATGAATGTTTACTAAGCCATGACTGAGATTTAGAGATAAAAGTCACAGTCCTTGCTCTCAAGCAGTCATGGTCATATTGAGGAAAAAGCACGTAAGCAATTTCAAATCAGATAGTTGGTTATTAGTATGGTGGGAGCAGTATTCATGGGGTGCTGGAGTTGTTGAGAGTTAGGGGCATTGAAGCTGGTCTTCAGCAGATGTTTTGGAAGGTAACTCCTTGAAGAACAAAAGTTAGCAAGTGAAAATGGTGGGGAGCGGGTATTGGTGCAGATGTTCTGGTCATGTGTATAAAAGCATGGTAGTAGCAGATACTATGCTTCTCCCTAGAAAGGGAGGTCGCAATTCAAAGGGCTGAATGGACAGTTGAGGGAGATGGTGACTTACGCAGGGACCAGAACTTGAAAGTTGGGACTGCAGACTCTGGGAGCCACTGTGAACATTTTTAAAAGATGATGAAATGTTATTATTTGTTGGATTTTTGAGTAGCTAGGACAGAAAAGAGTGGGAAGGTAAGTTGTGAAGAATGAACCAGAGGGTTCAAACTGGGGCCTGGGAATCAGAGAAAAGCCTCCTGCAGGTGTCGGTGAGAGGTGCTGAGTGAACTAAGGATTATATCTGCAGAGATAAAGAGTTGAGGAGAGAGAATCAGTAGAAATGTAGAAGTTGGAATCAAGTGGACTCTAAAAAAGGAAGGAATATTAATTACCAAAATTCTAGCTCAGCAACTGGTGAGTGGGAGTTCAATACCTGAGTTGCAGAATAAAGAAGAGGATCACTTTGTGGATGTGGGGAAACTACTAGTGCTGTTATGACTGAGGTTCCTATGGAATATCTATGTGGAGTCATCCAGACATAAAGCTGAAGAGATGAATCTGGAGTACAGGGAAAAGGTGTAAACAGGGAATGTTAATTTGGGGAAAGGCAGTAATAAACACTTTTAAAAAATTCTTATATACTTTTTATATGCTTTTATTGATTTTAGAGAGAGAGGAAGAAAAAGGGAGAGAGAAATATCGATGTGAGAGGAATACACGAATCAGTTGCCTCCCATTAAACGTGCAACTTGGGCAAATGCCCTGACAGAGAATCAAACTGGTGACCTTTTGGTGTATGGGATGGCACTCAACCTACTGAGCCACAGTGGCCAAGGAAAAATCTTATACAACTTATTGATAGGAAAACTGCTCCACTACAAAGAAGACATTTAAAGTCCAAACTGTTTAAGCCCTTAATAAATATATTTTTAACATTCAATGGATGAAAGAATGGGTGAATGAATGAGAGCTGTATGAGCAGCTAAAAGTTCCTATACAATTTTTATAGTTTGTTTAAGCGTATGAGTTTTGTATGTGTAAGTGTATATGTATGTATGTGTCTGTGTGGTTATTATACATACACACTTATATAAAAATTAATAATGTATATTGGTGCTATATATCTGCACTAGTCTGACAGGACTGCCATAACAAATACCAAGACTGGGAGGTTTAAACAACAGAAACTTACACTCTCACAGTTTTGGGGACTAAAACTCCAAGATCAAGATGCTCTCAGGATTACTTTGTGGTGGTGAGGCGCTCTTCCTGGCTGGTTATCTGTGCCTTCTCACTGGGTCCTCACCAGACCCCTCCCTGTCAGCACAGAGAAAGATAACTGGTGTCTTTTTCTCCTAAGGACACCAGTCCTAGATCAGGGCCCCACCCTCTGGTCTCCATAAACCTTACTTTCCTCCTCACTGGCCCTGTTTCTAACTAGTCACATGGGGTTAGGGCTTCAGTATATGGACTTGGGGGTGGGCCACAGTTCAGTGCACAAAAGCCTCAGTACACTTGACATCCAGAAGGATTTTCTCTCTGACAAAGAATAGTCTCTGTGAAAACAAACGAGGTTGCTAATATCATACAGGATACCTCTGGATGAAGGGGAAAATCTGTTTGTTAAAGGTTGGAGGTAGAGTTTACTCATTTATAAAATAAGTGAGTATTTTATACTCACTTATTCTTTCCTGCTTTACAATTCTTTCCTGCTTTACCTGTTAGTATAGCAATTTCTACAACAGATTTCCTTTTTCATTTTAGGGAAGGTTACAAGTCACTTGCACACAGACAAACCTCTAAAGAGTAGCTGGACGGGGAACACGGATTGTTGCTCTGTATTGCTCTATGGAGACCAGGCTGGCCGAGCCAGAAAAGGCTGCCGTCAGACCACCAAGGTGCCAACTTACAGCTAGGATTGCTTGTTGAGCACTGTTTCATTCCTGGCCTGCGCGCCCTTGTAGTGAAGTTAACTTTCACTGTGGTTATAGTGAACGGAGGGGATATCCAGTGTACTTGGAGCCTGCTCTGCTTTTCCTCTGCGCGCTCGGCTGCCCGCAGGCCCGGCCTCTCCCTGTGGTTCCCAGTGAAAGCTCCCTGGGGTGGGGAAGCCCTCGCCGGCAGCCAGGTGACGGAGACGGGTGGGAACCGCGGATCCGAGGGCGCGGAGCTCTGCATACCATTCCCCTCCCACCACCGTCCCACGGCCGGGAGGCGGAGAGGGCTGCCAACTCCGCTCCAATCGCAGCCGGCCCTGCCCGGGTCCCCCTGCCGGCTGACCCGCCCGCCGGACGGAGTTGGAGGAACTTTGCGGCGCTCCGCGTCCCAGCCCCGGGAG
>NW_006294243.1:1015345-1029573 GCF_000327345.1 Myotis davidii
CTCTGGGACCTGCGGGAGCGGCCCGAGCAGAAAGCGATCAGAAGAGAGAAGGCGAGGCTTCAGGAAGGGACGGACGAGCGGGGTGCGGACGGCGGGGGCTGGAAGGGAGGCATTACCTGGCCGGGGGCTTCGGGGAGTGTGTCACCGGAACTCACAGGCGCCCCTCATAGCCACCCCAGCTCTTAGGGCTCAGTTCTCTGAAGCTCACCAAGGGCATCTGTCCTAGGAGTATGTGAGTAAACTTCCCTTAAACCAAATATTGTGTTTCTTTTGGAGAGGTTGAGTGTTTCAGGGTTTCCTTGATTGAGGGGATGAACTGTGTCCCTGACATCGATAGGGGAGTTAGCCTTACCTGGACGGTGAGCTCAGGGAATGGGAATTTTTATGGTAGAACACGGTGTGGAGTAACATCTCTCAAACGTTACTAGAACTTCTTTGCAGAGTGTGTCTTCTTAAGACTACCACTTAGAGGATGGGGATTAGTCCCCAAGTTCCTCATTCACTTTTTAAAAAATTAAATGTATTTGGGCAACAGTGGTTTAATAACATTAAATGTTGCAGCTGTACAGTTCGTTAATACCTCATCTGTATATTGCCTTGTGTGCTCATCACCCAAAGTCTAGTCTCCTGTCACCAATATTTTACCCCTGTGCCCTCTTCATCCTCACCCCACCCGCATTCACCCTGCATTCCACCAAAGCACAGAGGTGTTAGAGTTCAGCCTGTTGAAAGTGGTGTGTGTGTGTGTGTGTGTGTGTGTGTGTGTGTGTGTCCTTCTGGCCAAGAGATGCCTTGGATCAGGATTCTCTACCATGTCAAGAGTGACTGAGAATGCTGTTGGTGAGAGGGGTCCGGGAGCCAGGGAGATGATTTAGTCCTTCAGAAGGGAAAGTACGGCTCTGGGGAATTGGACACTCAGTACCCCTGGGTATTCCTCTCTGGACACAAGTAGAGTGTGCCAAGGCTTAGTTAGTGCTGCACAAGACACATGTGAGTGCCTGGCTCTGGCTTCTACCAAAGCAGGGTCTTCAGACTCTTAGGATTAGAGTGGGTTGATTTGGTGAGACTTAAAAAATACACTTATGAGGGAACGAGGTAAGGTTAGAAAATTACAGTCCACTGAATTTATTGATTTGTTGTTTCTCAAGGACTATATGTTTTATGACAGTCTTATGGGTTTGGCTCTTTAGTTAATCTGGCCTTTTAATTTTTATATATATTTTTTCCTCTGTCTCTTTGCTAGATTTGTAGTGCTACTCTTTGGAAAGAAGTCATAACTTCTGTTTAGGATTTAGGGACTGTGAAGTTCATCTGATTCGGAAAGGGTACACGCCTCAGATTTTTCTGCCACACAATGAGGTTCGCAAGGACCAACTAAGACTGCAGAGGAAGGAACCCCACTTTCTTGCTATCATTTTTATTATTTAATACTCAGCAGGTTCAGCATCTCAGAGATTACTTTTGGGGAGGAGAATGGGAAAACATTTTGTAATTTGTGGTCAAAGATGACAGAGCAAAACATTTTGGTTATGCTGTTTGTCTTTCTTTGGCTTTAAATAGAAAAGATATAAATACTGAAGAAAACCATTTAGTACAAGTTAGGGAGTGAGGCAAAGAGGTGCTGGAAATCAGTTTCTGTGTTTAATAACACTGTCCGGGGCACACCCTTTCCCCCTCTCCTTGCTTCCCTCGCGGAGACGGTAGAGGCCCTCAATTACCAGTTGGAATGTGGATGTGCAACAGACTCAGACTTACTGAACATCCAGGAAGGCATTTTTCCCCTTAAAAAATAACTTGAACTAGTAGATGTGAATAAGGTTTTATTTATGAAAATAACCCCATTAAAATATGAAGACTCTGTGACCGGGGTTAGAACTATAATACTTTTTTGGGCTAGACTTTAAAATTTAATAACAGAAAAATTATAAATTACAAGCCACAACATTTAGCTTTCAATAAGAAACAACTCCAGTCCTTTACCTAACATTTGCAATAGCCCTGAGATTCACTCCCCAAATTTCATTCTTTTGCTAAGACTATCAATAAACTGAAGAATGAGCTCTTTCTGTTACCTGACTTGTCAACATTGGTAGGGGGCACATATAAGTAAATAATGATCAATTTCCACCGTATTTTGGAATTCTGTAGATGTTGTTTGAATAGATGCGTGGCTGAGTTGACCTAAATAACCTAGTTGAGAGGTGTGCTTGAAAATTTTTATCTTGCTTTTACCAAAATGGCTTGTTCAAGATTAATTCTTTTTTTTTTTTTTTAGTCAAGTAAAGAAACTATTTGCCTATAACTGGCTAACAAATGAAAAAGAGACTTGCTAGTATAACTATTGTTCTTTCACCGTCAGGAGTTTATTTTGATGACCTATATTTTCTATTGGAAAAAAGAGTAAATCAGGAAATTCTTATCAGGCTGACAGCATTTTTAGACTGTGTGGTGCGTGGGTGAAGTGGGACTGATACTGACTTGGCCCCAATGCAGTCATCTGAGAATACATATTTTGGTTGTTTTTGCATTCCATAAGGTTTTATCATTATTATCCATGAAGATCCTTTTCTCCGTACATGGGAAGTGACCCCTAATAACATCTTGCCTGGGAGACAAAAATAAGGGCTACAACTTCTACTGCATTTAAACATTTGATTTGTTGAGGAGGAGAAAAAAGGGGGGGAAAGCAGAAAAAATGATAGAATTATTAATAAAGTGTAATGGTCATTAATAAAATGTTAGAAGACAGAGCACTGAAGTCTTATATGACTTCTGTATTCAGTTGTAGTTGTATCTTTGAACTGATTTTTTCTCAAATCTATATAGCTCTGAAGTTCTTGTAAATTGTGTATACTTTAAAATGGTTCATTATGATGGATTTTTAAACATAGGTATATTTGTCCTCTTTGTGTACGACCATATAGCTGAAAAAAAAAATTTGGAACACATGAACTTCCTACTCCAGACTTGTGTACTTTCAACTTTTTCCTAACAGCAGAAATGTACCCTTAAAATTTTAAGCTAAGGTTTTTATTGAATTTATACATTGTAGGTGGGTAGTGGGTTAGTGCCGTAAAGCCATAGCTAACTGCAATGTGTTACCTAGGTGTACAGTAGGCTGAATGAATCCAAGTAATATGCAAATATGTCTGGGTAAATTGTATAGGCCCTGGCGTTCATTCCTAGAAACTGCATGGCTCTGCGTAAATCTTGCAGTGTTCTCTGCAGAGTCAGGATTTGCCAAGAATGCTAAACTCTCTGGCCCGCCATCTCTTTATAGCCTACTACATCAGCCCCTCGCATCTCATGAGAACTCTTGACTCAGTCTTTCGGCACATGCTCTGAAGGCATGATGGCACTGCAGAACATGTGTAGAGAGGAATGCACTTGTATTCTAACAGTGACAGTAGGAACCAAGAAAAAAATTCAAAATATGTGTCAAGAAACATTGAGGGAAATGATCTAAAATCATAGATTCTCTTCATACCCAGTGGATTTCTCATCTTCAGTGCAGACAGTCTGTTGTTCTCTGACCCCGCCCCACCCTCTATAATAATGTTAACCTCGGGAAGATGCTTAAAGCAAAACTTTCAGAATTGTATGATTCGTAGATGGGGTAGTGAAAGCTGAGAACAATAGCTTGTTTTCTAATTGGACGTAGGAAGTTTTAACAATCATACTTCGGGCTTCAAGTAAGAGCACGTTTACTCTATCCTCTTCAAAGATGACAGTCACGCATGCATCTTTCACTTGAAAGAATTCAATGCCCTTGGGAGGAACTCCAGTTATAAATTTGTAGGAGTTCAAACTCTTTCTCTGGACTCTGCCACCTCGGTTAGGTAATAAAACCTCTCTGAGATTTTGTTTGTCAGGGGGAAAAAATCTGGAAAAACCTGCCTCAAGCCCTCCTTTTACAAACAGGAACATGGATAGTCATAGGACTCAGATGCCTGGCTAAATATCTCAAAGCTAATTGGTGACAAAATTAGAACCTTCAGAATTCCCTACTCCTCAATATAGCATCTTTCCACCATGCCATGCAGTATCCCAAGATTTTTTTTTTTTTTTTGCTATTGCACAATAAGCTTATTCTTGTCTTTCGCACTCCAAATCAACTTCTTGATAAAGAAGATTAATATGCAGTAGATTCTTTGGCCTTGGAGCTTGAAATTCTTTCCAAGTCCTTGGTAGTGTACTTTTTTAGTTTAGGCATTCCAAAGTCCTTTTGCAAGCATTTGTATTATGCTAATGACTTTTGCTATCCATGTTGCATCCTTTGTTAATGAGGTAGGATATCCACTTAGCAAATGAACATTTATTTATTTAAAATAGTATGCAAGAAGTGGTATTAACAGTCAGCTTTAAGTGCCTCATATTTCATTGCTATTCCAACATAAGTTTAGATTCATGAAGAAGAAATAATACAATTATATCTTAAGTAGTTTCAATACACAGTCCACTTATTTACGGTGCAGGATCTAATTTTTTTTTTGCAACTGTAAACAAGGGCTTAAGTGGGTTTATAAGAACTCATCCAGGATTTTCTTTGAGAAAAAACAGCCCTTATAATTCCACACTACACAGATTTACTTGACTGCAGAGACTTAGGAGCTTAATGTGCCCCACAGTTTTATGCTCCCAATAACTTTGCAGCCAGAAGATTCAAAGCTAGAGAAGAAAATTAAACTTTAAAATAACTAACTGAACTGTTGTCTCTGGCAGTCAACCAGAATGAAGATTACAATAATGATAGTAAAGGCAGGCTTGAAATCTATAAAATCATTCGGAGTGATGGAAACCAAATGCCAGGACAAGGTAACGCTCTTTGAAAATTGAAGTGAAGGGTATTTTGGATAAATGCAAGGAAGCCCCACTTCACTGAGCACCTATTAAGTCTCATGATGTTAGGGTGGCAGGGACATGTCCCACACCAAAGGGAATGAGAGTGTTCAGAAGGTCGAACCACCCTGTGCACTGACTCTGGGCTATTACAGAAAACACACTGAGCTTATCCCAATAGGCTGTATGTATATTTCTGTCTTATGTTTCTCTGCAAAGGGAATTTTCAGCGAGACTGAAAATATTATGCTCAGAATGCTTAAGGTAGCTCCTAAAACAAATTCGTGAGTTAGACGACTATTATTCTAAAACTTGGGTGCTTAACCTGGATCAAATTCCCACAGGTCCTGTTTCCAGTTAGTGAAAAACAAAACAAAACAAAAAAAAACAGCCTGGCTGGTGTGGCTCAGTGGTTGAGCACTGATCAATGAACCAAGAGGGCACTGATTTGATTCCCAGTCAGGGCACATGTCCGATTTGCAGGCATGATCCCCAGGAGGAGGGGTGCAGGAGGTAGCCAATCGATGATGTTTCTCTCTCATGGGTGTTTCTATCTATCCCTCTCCCTTCCTTTCTCTCTCTCTCTCTGAAAACAAACAAACAAAAAACTAATACATCCAGTAATGGGAAATAACTTAAGGTATTATTTTCAGAAAAATATTGTTTTATGATCCAGTGATTCCACTTTTCCACGTCTGGGAATAAATCCAAAGAAACCCAAAACACTCATTTGAAAGAATATATGCACCCTTATGCTCATTAGAGTGTTATTTACAGTAGCCAAGATTTGGAAGCAGCTCAGTTTCCCATCAATAGATGAGTGGGTAAAAAAGCCGTAGTACATTTACACAACAGAATACTACTTGGCCATCAAAAAGAAGGATATCTTATCTTTGTGACAGCATGGATGGACCTAGAGGGTTTTATGCTAAGTGATATAAGCCAGTCACAGACAAGTACCATACAATTTCATTTATATGTGGAATCTAAGGAAAACAAACAAACAAACTAACAAAAAAAAATAGAAACAGACTCAAAGATACAGAGACCAGATGAACAGTTTTCAGAAGGGAAGGGGTTAGAAGGCTGGGTCAAAAAGGTGAATGGATTAAGCAGTACAAATTAGTAGTTGCAGAATAACCACAGAAATGTGGATTGCAGCATGGAGAATATAGTCAATAATGTTGAAATAACTGGGTATAGGGCCAGGTGGGTGCTTGGGGCAGCAGGGGGACCAGTCTGTAGAGTACATGGTTTTCTAGCCATTTTGCTGTACATTTGAAACTGGTATGGAATGGTATTGAATGTAAACTGTGGTGGGAAAATAATAAAAATCATTTTAAGGAGAAAAGAGAAACAGAAGCGCTCTGATACTTGAATATCAGTCTCTGGCAGATACAAGTAAAGGAAATATTTGGGGGGGGGGGTGGCGGTGGGGGTACAAAACTGTGCCTTGAATCTTTCAAAACACATATCGTTAAGCAGCTGGTTTTCTGCTTTAACTATTCATTTAGGAAGACCCTAAGAGTGCCTTGAACCATTAGACCCAAACATCTGCTGCTAGAAAGAAGTCATAAATGCCATATTTATAGATAGTTCAGTGGATACCAGATTTATGCCAGTAATTTACAAGTGTGGTCTGAACTGGGGTAGCTGAACTATTTTTCACTTATCTCTTACTTTAATATAGGAAAACAAAATGACCGAAAGTAAACAGGTGTCTTTTGCTCTTAAAAGTATGTTATTTTAGTGTGCCAAAACACTTGTCCATGTGGGACTTAGTGGGGGGGGCCTTAAAGGATGCATTATTTCTTGTTACTGTGAAGACAGATAAAAGAAGTACCGAAACTAATTCCTAGGAATCGGGCTAGATGACCCATGTCTGGAAATGAATTAGTCTTCAATGGTCTGTAGGGTGTTTTTGGCTAGTGTCCTGCAAAATCAGATGAGGCAGCCAATGGAAGAAACAAAATTAAGTGTGAATTTTTCTAGAGCTCCAGCATGTTGCTTATTAGGATATAGAATTGGAACAGATCTATAATATAATCAAGTCAGAATTCCTCATTTTCAGAAGAGGAAGCTGAGGGCCAGAGGGTTACCCAGACTCATGGACAAGTTTTGGTTAAATCCTTTCTCCTATTGCAGTTCTTCCTATGTGCTCCCTTTTCATCTAGCTTTTCTTAGAAACAAGAAAACTATTAGTAACTTATCTGACTTTACCTTCTTACTTTTCTTATTTTTAAATTTTTGAGTATTAGCTCCTTGAAGAAATAAAACAATTAGCCATATGAATAAGCTGTAAGATTCCCTTTACTTTCTATTGCCCTTACAATGCTTTCCCAACTACAAATTTAGAGGCAGGCTATGACTTTGATCTTTGTGGCTCCTAGTCCATTCCCTATGAGGCAAATAGGGAATGAGCTTTTTGATCTCTGTACTATTACTGACAAAATAGAAACTAATGGACAATTCAATGAATAACAGATACATCTTTAAAAACTGAAATCATACCCTAAGCCTTATAATAGGTTTATACAAATATACCAGAAATTTATACATTGGAACTATTGTTTCATTCATAGTAGTCAGTTTGAGTGAGAACACATACCTTCATTTTGTGATCGTTGCTTAAACAATTTTGGGAATGAAAATTTTGAAATTCTCTCTAAGCCTGTGGCATATTTTTTTGAACATGAATGGAAAATGTTCATTCTTGGAGGAGATGGGTTTGAAAAAAAATTGGTTTGATTTTTGATCATGACCAGAATCATTGAGAGGCAAGTGTGCTAAAACATAGCTGATCATGTTAATATTATTTTTGGTTTGCTCCTTACAACTGTTAAGAACAAAACAAATTTAAAATAGCAAACAAATCGAATCTCAAGGTGTGACTGTGCTTTAAAAACTGGCTCTGCTCACTGTTCCCAAAAATATTTCCAGAAATATGGTAAGCAATTGCATTATCTATCTGGTCAAGGGGACAATACATGTTTAGACATAGAAGTCCAGTTTCATCAATATACTAGTATATAATGAAGAATGCTGTATTTCTTAATAGCCATACTTCTGATACATGTTTACTAATTGTTTTAATGTTACAGATAACTTTAGACTCCCCTTACTTAGCGTGTGAGGCCATGCTGATTCCTGGCATCTGCTTTCCTATTCAATTAAAATAAATATCCTATAGAGACTCATTTCCTGCTGTCTGTTTTCTCGGTACATGCTTTGTAGGTAGTTAGAAATAGGTTCTAGTTCTATCTCTGCTATTTAGTAGTTAGGTGACCCTAGCCAAGTAATTCAGTTTTTGCATATGTAAATTGGGAATAATCATTCAAAATGTGTTTGAGAGAGTTAGTCAAAAATATGAAAATTTGTAGCATATCTTCCTTCTCCTGACCCACCCACCCATAACCTGATTCCTCCCCTTCCAAATAGGGTAAGGATCAAAATTTCATGTCTGCCTGAGATATTTTTTAAAATCTGTTATTCAAGTGAATTCAGAAAAATATGATCAAAGAGCAATGTGCTATTTCTATGGACTTTACAATTTTGAAACAGTTACCTCTGGCTAGTATTATAGGTTACTCTTATATATCCAAAGCATATTTTGGACATAAAATTGTTCCATTTAGAAAAAAGATAGCCAGTCGAAAGTAGAAAAAAAAAAAAAAGAAAAAACAAGAAGAAAAGCAAAAAGCTGTTTCAAAATATCCAATGATTCATTAAAATACTTTTGTTTCCTTAGGAAAAAAGTTTCCACATATGCACAGTAATCATTTGGCTTTTCTTAGGCTTAAGCCTTGGGGAGTTAGTGGTATTTGGCTCCTGACATGGAAGTCTTTCTCTTGTCAGACAAACCCTTTCCCCTGCACATTCCTGTGCAATTTGTTTCTGTTGCGCCTGATGGCAGGCTGCGAGGTGTCTGGGTACGGTCTGCACTGCCAGCCGCCTCCTCACACCGCTCCTTTAACCTCCTCCGGAGTTAGCCTTAGCTCTGTGGCTATTCACTTGCTCATTGTTTCTCTTTACTTGAGTGTCATTTTACCTGGACAATAGCCATTACTCTGAGATGGAGATGAGCCAGTTAATGTGCATTAAATAAACCAACTTGTAGTTTTTGAAGTCCCTTTGGATGGGTTCTTTTTGCTAACCATTCTTCAGGGTTTCATAAGAAGAGCAAGAACATTTCTGAGAGATACATTTCTGAGAGATTTGACTCTTTTTAGGGAATGATTGTGCGTTTTGAGAAAACTATGATCTCGATTGCCTTTCAATGTTGTTTCGAGAAATCTAGGTTTTGATGATTTGAGATTTATTCTCAACTTGTTGAACTTTCTATATTCTCAAGAAAGAAGATAACACTAAGAAAGTTTCATTCCAGGGAACAAACACCGAAGTGACATGGAAAAGTGCACACGAGTAGCATAGTTTTTAAAAAGGGCAAATGATTGATTTACAGTCTTAGACTCTAAAGCATAGGTCACGGAAAGTAGCTGAGGCTGGAGTCCATGCAGAAGAATATTAGGATGTTGTGAATGTCAGCATATCGATCCATTGCTGTTTGAATTCTGCTCTATTTTCTTCATGCTCAGATTCAGTGTTTGAAAAATGTATGCAAATTAAATGTTAGCATTTTGGGTAGTTATCAGGCCATTTGGATACTTTAGAATTTTCCCTTTAAACATTGATGTTGGTGGTAAGGCTATAAAATGTGTGTGTGTGTGTGTGTGTGTGTGTGTAAATGCAAATGTTTAAATTGATTCACTCTAATTTGTGAAAATTGCCCCAATTTTAATCTGAAAAATGTGTAAGAGGGAAAGAAAGATAGGTATGCCTCTTTTACTCCTTATTGGTAAATATGTCACAGGGTCCCTTTTCATTTTATTTCTTTGATAGTCTCCAGTAAAATTTATGTAATTAGTAGACCTGCCTTAAAGAGTTGGGAGAATAATAACAAAAAACAGAAGTATATTTTATAATAGTACCAAACATTTTTACTTACATAGAGGAGTCAATATAGACATTTTAGTAGAATCACAGGTGTTTGCATATCAAAAGGAATAATATATTAGTGCATATTCATATAAATAGGCAGACATATTACATTTATATGATATATAAAAATATAGGGAATCAATGTATCCATCAACAAAGGAATGATTTTTAGGAAATAGATTAATAAAAGGCATTATGATAGGGTAGCAGATTTTGCTCAATTTCCCCCATTTTATATTGAAAAGTATGTAATTTTTAGATTTATTTATTTGTATCCAGCCATTCAACAATGGTTTAAAAAGGAAAACATAAAATTAGTTTGCAATGATCAAATTCTATCATTTTAAATAAATAGTAAATGTATACACTAAATTCCACTACCATCAATTAAAAAATTAAAAAATATATATTATTGGTATAGGTCATAATACTCCACTACATTTATATTAGGATTTGCAATTTAAACATTTTTACATATGTACCAATTTAGTTTTATTTCATCTCATAATTGATTGCTAATTGGGATCAAATAACGCATTGCCTTCTTTGGGTAATTAACACAGCCAGGATGAAAACAAATGAAATAACTGTGAAACTCAATTCTCACAAACTAAGGCTGAACTGGACATTAACAGAAAATTAAAATCAACTTTATAGGTAATAATGAACTCTTGTGGACAGTGAAGCTACTCTGTAGATTAGTTTTAATTTCCTTCCCATATAAAAACTGCCTCTTTCTAATATGCCAGAGAATTAGGCAAAGGGTGTGTGTGTATATGCTTAACGTGGTATGACTTTGAGTAAATGCACATGTGTCCAGAGAAATAGGACTGTGATTTGACTAACAAATCATAATATTCATTTAATTTTATAACAGAATTTAAAGTTAGGAGTTACTTTAGAGGTCATTTAGATCAATCCCCCCACTTAATTTTTTTTATTTATTGATTGATTTGAGAGAGAGAGGAAGAGAGAGAAAGATCGATTTGTTGTTCCACCCACTTACGTTTTCATTGGTTGCTGCTTGTATGCACCCTGACAGAGGATTGAACCTGTAACCTTGGCATAGCGGGACCATCTGTCCCTCATTTTATATATAACTTATGCTACTGTGGTGTTTTTACTAATGGAGTTAGCTATAAACATGTTCAAGTCAGTGCAAAGAGACTATAAGAAATATAACCACTCAATCATTACAACCACCTATTCACCAGCAGAACATATACACTCACAAGGAATGAATTATCTACTTATCAATAGATAATCAAAGTGCTAATTATATTGATACATATTTTAAACAAAAAATCAATATACATATTTATAAATACACATATTTATAGCAGCCCCAAAATAACAAGCAGTTGCTCATAATATACCTGAACATTTTAGGACTTACCTCATGCAAGAACAACATATTCAGTGCTAGGGTAAAGAGTTTAGTTTATTGAATGAAGCATTTATAATTTGTGGCTACAGATTTTGAAGCTTAGAAACATAAGAGTTGGAGTTAGGTGTTGTGATAACATTTGTTATAAAAACTCAGTGATTAGTGAGTTTTCTAGAATGATTTATTTTTTCTACTCACATTTATATTCCAGCATGCATTTTTTTTTCTGAAATTAAAAACATAGTATGACAAAGGATCAAATTTTACAGGTATATAGATGCTAGAATGCTCATTCTGTCATCAGGATAATGAATTTTATAATCTTCAGCATTATCTCCTTGTATCTAGGTCACATTAAAGTTGTTGATAATAAAAGTAGTGTGTGTTCAATGACAAATGTTTGTAAATACTGAAAAGCAAGAATAAGAAAATAACAACGAAAAACTTACCAGACAGAAAAAACAATACAAAATACATTTTGGCAATTTTTATTCCCACAGTGGATACCCCTCCCATGCTCTTCTCCATCACATACATGTACACAGATATGTAAATCTGCATATTTTTATTACACATTCTGACTCCACCACTTACATGCTCGGTGAGCTTTGGCAGTTTACTTCACTTCTCTGTGCCTTTGTTTCTTCATGTTTAAAATGTGGAGAATAGCAATAACTGCATTATAGAATTGTAAGGATTAAGTGGGGCAATTAATAAGTATAAAGTTTTGTAAGTGTCTGGCATAATATTTTAACTATCAGTATCACTATTATTATATGTTTAAACATGTTTTAAAATCATCCATATGTTCTCATTTTTATTTGAAAGCCACGCTAGCCATTGCTAGCATCTTGTATTATTTTCTGTAAGCCACAACAATACCCCTTTTCCCTCTATGATAATGGTGGTAAGTGGAACATCTGAAAAATATGTTCCATGCAAAATGAATCTTCACACAGACTTATTTTGTCATTTTAGTTTGATTTTTGAGAAATGAGTTGGGCACATCTGCCAAATCCTTTTATAAGATGCTACATTCCTGTTTTTATTTTAGTTTATTTCATTTATGGAAAGTTCTTTTCTTCTCCACCCCACCCTCAGATAATTAGGCCTCCATCCCCCATTTCTCCATGTCCCAAACTAGAGTTGCCATACGTTAAATGTTTAAGATAAAAAGTGGAAGAAAAATGGGGGAGGAATCTGTCTTTGTTTGTTTTTTGTGAAGTCATCCTTCTTTTGGTATATCTAGATTAACAAAAAACTTTCACACTCTGGAAATATACAATTTGATAAAGGACTTTAATTTTTCTTCTAAATTTGAAATATATTTTTTTGAGGGTGGGAAGGAGAAGGTTGGTTTGGGGAAGGGAAAGATGGGGTAAAGCAGATGAAGAATCAGTTTAAGAATATATGTTAATATATATATTTTTTTTAATTGAAAGGTTAAATAGTTAATGCTTTTTTACAAACTGTCTTTGATACTGTGTTTTGTTTATTCCATCCCAGAAAAAGTTAGCGGTATACAGCAAGATGCAGGACTCTCTGGAAGTCACCCTTCCCAGCAAACAAGAGGAGGAGGAGGAGGAGGATGAGGAGGAGGAGGAGGAGGAGAAAGACCAGCCTGCCGAGATGGAGTACCTTAACTCTCGCTGTGTCCTTTTCACTTATTTCCAGGGAGACATTGGGTCAGTAGTGGATGAACACTTCTCAAGAGCTTTGGGCCAAGCCAGCACCCTCCATCCAGAATCTGCCATTACAAAAAGCAAGATGGGGCTAACCCCCCTATGGCGAGGTAAGAATTTAAAAGCAGATGCTCTCCAGGGCCCTGTCTCTGTTTCGCAACTGCCTGTACCAGTTTCCAGCTGGAGATTTGCCCCTGAAGGACGGATATCCACTTGCTTTTTAATTTTTAAGGACAGCAAGGAATTTCTTTCAGACAAACAGCTGGATCAGTTTTGTCACATGTGGAATGCAGGGTTGGAAAAGATGCAGTCACACCCCTTAAATTCCTCATGGAAAATAGTGATGCAACCAGCCGGAGTTTATAGTGGCCGGATCTAGCTGCGAGGCACCATTCCTTAAGCCCCCGTGGCCCAATTTGGATGTCTAAATAACAGGCGTGCCTGGATCAGCTTTTAAAAATTAGCTCTTGCTCATTCCACTAGGTGCTACGTGGTGACATAGCAGAGATCTGAGTCTGGCCCAGGAATACCAACTTTGAAAGCCGTCTCTGTTCTCTCGATAGCTTTCCCTGTCCTGCTTTGTTGTGTATTAACTCTTTGTCCTGTACAATCCAGACATTACTGACTATATCTACATGGTTTGGACCTCGGTGAAGTAGAACAGTAGACTGGGCATTTTTCCTTTATTTCTCTCTGTATGGAGGTCACAGAGGTGTGTTTGAATCTGATTGCTAGCTCACTGAAAATTATTGGATGGCATCTTAATTGGGATACGTATAAGGCTTGAGAAAAAAAAAATACATCATTCCAATGATAGTTTTAGAGAAATGTGTTATGGACTTTTTTTCTGAACTCACTAGGTTATTTGAAGCATCAGTCAAATGGTTCTCAAAGTGTGGTTTCCAGGATGAGGAACACTGGCCTCACATAGGAGCTTATTAGAAATGCAGGTTCCTGGACCACACCCCAGACCTACTGAACCAGAAACTCAGGGGTAAATTGTGTTTTAACCAGCCCTCCCAGTGATTCAGATGCAGGCTCCCATTCGATAATCATTGATTGGGGGCTGTTATAGACACAGATTGCAGCCACCTAACTCAGTCCTACTGAATCAGTGTTTCTAAAGGAAGGCTTTGGGAATCACACTTTAACAAGTGCTGCAGGTGATCCTATGATGAGGAAAGGCTACCTGTGGTTGGGGCAGGTGAGAGGTGATGAGTGGTTGGTCTCCTCTCAGCATCAGAGGAATGGTTCTGCTCCTTTTAGGGGAGATTTTGGCCATATGAAATTGCTGGGCCTGATCTGTAGATAGGATGACCCCT
>NW_006294243.1:1029931-1041408 GCF_000327345.1 Myotis davidii
CTGTAAATAAGAAGAATACTAAGATAAGCAGTGACTATAACCAGAAGGAGGAATACAAATTCAAGTGTCTTGACAGAGATGGATTGGGAATCATAACTGCTTATTTGATGAATACATATTACAGACTTCCCACAGAACTGAGAACTTAGTCCTTGGAAATGTAAGATGTTATGTAACCAACCAATGTTCTTCTTGATAGTACATGGTGAATACATTTAATAACTTGGAAAGGCTAAAAATAAGAAAACTTTAATGAATTAGCTGACTTTAATAGTTTGTTATATCAATAATAGAGCCTATCAGCATATTTTTTGCTAGGAGAGTAATAAATACAGTGCCTATTTCTTTTAGAATACTGGGAATAGGCAACCCTAGTAATCATTTAACCTGGGATGCAGGAACAAGAGCCCAAAATTATAGCTATATGTGAGCATGATTGTCTATACTATAGTATTATAACTAGGATAGTTTTAAGTGAAGTATAGTATATATGCAAAAACTCTACGGTTCAGTGTTTTTTCTGTAATATGCATGACTGAATAGAGAAGACATTTGGGCAGATATCAAATTTCAGTATAGAGTGAGTAAATAAGGTAATGTTTTAGTAACTGTTGTTACAATTTTCTTGGCATTATTTTAAATTTGGCTTTCAAATTCATCTCCTCTTTTATTCATTGACTTACACAGCACATCTTTATTAGGGTCTTACTATGTTCTAGGTAGAAGGACTATGTCAGTGCACAGGAGAGTCTAAGGCTCTACACTCATGGAGCTTATTAGAGAAAGAGACAGGTAACAAATATGCAGTGGAACCCAAGGGAATTAGGGTAATAATAGATGTTCTCTCTAAGACCATGATATTTGACCATATATCTGAAGGAAGAAAGAGTGCTCTGCACCACATGAATATCCAGGGGAAGATTATGTGAGGCAGAGGGAACATCCAGTGCGAAGGCCCCAGGTAAAGACTGCAAAGTAAAATGCTGGTGGGTGTGGAATGCAATGAAAAGTGAGGGGCAGAAACAAGAATCTTTAGAGTTGTTTATGTCAGTTTACCAGAGTAGCACAGGCAAGCACACTGTGCTCTTTGGCTTCCGTTTCTCCGTCTCCCACTAATTATTTCCCTAACACTTGGGATAATGCATTTCTATAAGGAAGATCTGGGATAAATATGAATTGAATGATTAAGTGACTGACTTAGATAAACCAAGTTCATACCATGTACCCCAGATTAGAAAACAAAAGTGTCCTCAATGGAGAATTTATTAGCAATACCTTGTATGAAATCATTGATTACAGTTTTGTTATTGGTAAAATAAGGGAGTTGAATTAAGTGAGTACTGAAATCTCTTCTCTGTAAAGTTCTGTGATTTCAGATATATTATTTACTTCCCATTTGTAATAGAACTTTGCCATTGTTGTTTCTAGTTGTGATTCCATTGTTTCTAGTTGTGATTCAGTCATTTTCAGATAAACCAAACATAACTATAGCACTGAATCAATTTATAGATTCACAAAATAAAGGTTTAGAAAATAATACCTTAAAAAGAGGTGTAATAAATTGAGACCCCATGTCCAGCAAAGAGAGTTATGGGGAGTTTTGGATTAATTGCCTAAGTCATACAGGTTTGGTTAATGCAGTCTTTGGGTTCTATTTGTTTTGGGTTTAAGTTTGAGCTTTCTTACTGTCTGGTTGCAATGTGATTTGGAATTAATTACTTAAAATCTCTCTGGGCTCAACTTTGCCTATATAATATGTGTTTATTGATATCCATTTCCTGGGGTTATAATAAATAGTTTTTAATAATGTGTGTGGAGAACTTGGCATAGGGCTTGATGCAAGGAGCTAACTGAAGGTCAGGTGCATTTTCTCTTTTTCTTGTGTCCACTTATTTTGCACATAAAACACCAACCTTGGGTCTTTATACAGAAACATTGTGTCTAGAAGTTTGCATTTCTGGCAAAAGCACAGTGTGTTGGACATAGTAGGTACTCAAGGCTATTGACAGTGTTGATGGTCATTGTGGTAATACTTTATGCAAGAGCTGCTGACCAGCTGCATTAAATTATAGGGTCTAATTTATGGCATGAAATTTTTGCAGTGCCACACAAGTGCTATAGTGCTACAAAGGAATTTAAAACTGAATTATGTTTGATTGCAGAATATATTACACAGTAAATCTTTTGACAAGAATAGAATGTCAGCTAATAATGGAATAATGGTTATACTTTGTGTATCTTGATGGTGTGAGGAAAGTCCTGTTTAGGTGTTTTGCAGCTGTTAGGCAAACAATTGACAAGAAATATTTGTATTTTGGCATGATATAATATCAATTCTCTCATATTTCACTACACATTCTAGCAGAGATTGAATAAGGCATCTCAGTTAAGAAAATCTAATGAATCCCATTGTCCCCTTATCCCCATCCAAATAGAAACATCAGCTTCAATATGTCTAGGTATTGATCTCAGTGCCCCAATAATATTACAGAAAGTGTGTGTGTGTGTGTGTGTGTGTGTGTGTGTGTGAAAGGGGAGATGTTAAGTTGAGTCACAGCAGCAAAACAAATCACTGATTTAAAAACCATGCTGAGCCTGGCCAGTGTGGCTCAGTGGTTGAGCATCGACCCATGAACCAGGATATCACAGTTCAATTCCCAGTCAGGGCACATGCCCGGATTGTGGGCTCAATCCCCAGTAGCAGGCGTGCAGGAGGCAGAAAATAGATGATTCTCTCTCATCATTGATGTTTCTATCTCTTTCTCCCTGAAAGCAATAAAAATAGATTTAAATAAGAAGAAGAAAATTATGCTGAGTAGTAACATATTTACTGACATCTTCTCTTACTATAGCAGCAAAGCAATTGTTGCTTGATTGATCTAGTAGAGTGTGCTTGGAGCAACTCATTCTGGCCGGAAAGACCTCTCTAAACGAGTAGTAACTTAAAACACCAAAAGGACGAGGGGGAGAAGGACTGATTTTCTGAGCCACTGAGACTGGGAAGGAGATGGTGGAGCCAGATCTCCAGGAGGCCCTGCTGGGACCGTCGCTGCTGGGACGTTTAGAGCAGGCACCTGGAAGAAAAGTGAGGTCTGAGGTGCCTCAGTGTCCTGCCTCCAAAGAATGTGGCATCTGCTGTTGCCTTTGAATCTCTTATTTTAGAGTCACAAGACCCATTTTGAGCTACTCTAGAACAAAGTAGATAGGGGGCAATGTTTGGAGATAATGGTAATGCCTAATTCTCGCCTGACAGAAAGCGTTGGAACACATGTCCTTTCACCTCTGACCCAACAATTTATTTTCATGGGAAGCAAGACAAGAGGATGGGAATTAAATTATAGGGAGGACTCTTTAGGTTGAAAATGCAGTAGCATTTTTTTTCACTGAGATTAATAAAAAGATAAATGCTACCTTTTAACATTGCTATTTTAAGTCAATATTTGTTCTAAGAATATGTTTTCTGAATGTTTTTAAGATAATTTGATAGTGGTCCTATAGCATTTTATTGTCCCATTTTCCCACTTTAATATAGTTCTTTTTCCAAAATTAAGTGATACAGTACTTAATTAAAAAAAATGTTGAATTTTCTCTTGCTTATATTGTTTGCCCTTAGATTTTTTTAAAAGAGACATTTAGAGTTAACGTAAAAAGTCTCCCAGCTACTATGAATTGAAAGAATCATTTGATGGCCCACGTTAAATTCTTCTGTATTTCTAATATATATTTTGTGTATAAGTCACACAGTGAAGTTACTGGGTATATTTTGGGTGGGTTGTAGTGGATAATGTATCACGTTTGTCATTTTGTTGTTTAGGAATAAGGGTGTGTGTGTGTGTGTGTGTGTGTGTGTGTGTGTGTGTGTAATATTTTTCAATCCCAAATGCAAGCTGAATCAATGTATATATTTTTTGTACGTGTCAGATTGTCAGTGTTAACATCATCCAACTGTCAAGTAACACTGATCCCACAGTCACCCTGGAGAGTTAACATTGTTCAGTCTGAATTGCCTCCACTAACCTGAAAAGTAATATATTGCATGGAAATAGCTCATACAGTTTCTCATATGCTTTTTCATCCAACAAATGTGGCTGTGATTAAGTTCTTGTGAGCAAAGACTCACGTAATGAAAAAAAATTTACATATATATGAAATAAGTACACTGATTCCCAGGCATGAAAAAAAGCATGTCATCTGTTTCTCTGTATCAAGATTTTTTCTTAACAATCAAGATAGCCAATAGTGGTTTTGAAGTTTAGACTTGTCCTTAAATATATTTTCTATTCGGTATCATTTCATTTACTTGTAAATTGTAACATTGTTTTTGAAATGGCTGCATATTATACTAATCTCAGGAGACATACCAACTGGGAAAATACTAAGTTGCTTCTAATTTTATTTTTCCCTAAGGCATTTTAAAGCTTTGTTCAGACTTTATGAAGTGCATTTTAAAAAATAGAGTTTCAGTTTCAATGACAATGTGTTCACTAATCACAATACAATACTTCCTAAATAGGACAACATTTTTGGTAAGGAATTTGTTCATTATTCACATTTGTACATGTATATCCAAAATGCTTAGGCATCTATAAAATAAAATTGGGCCCATGTACATCTAAATGAAAAGAAATAAAAGGAAAGCAGCCAGAGAAATGACATATACTCTCTGTACTTTGGATATTTTAATGGTGGCTTTTACTAAGGAACTCTGTATCTCTGGCACACACCCACGGGTTGGGTTCAGCAATGTTTATAATAGGATTTTAGCCTCACTAGGAGATGACGGTTATGAGTAGAATGAAGGATTTGGTACCAAAGATTGGATCTATGAGAGCAAAGTGGCAGATCGGTGGTGGCAAAGCTGCACTGTATGATGTAAGGAGCCTCTATAAACTCCTTGTATGGGTTTTAAACTTTACACATTGACAGCTTCCATTGTGGGTGTGAGAGAAATATTCCATAATGAGCCTCACTTAAGGCAAATTGAATTTTCTTCTCACAGCTTATGCAATTTTGTTTCTTGTCATTAGCAGCTATTTTTCATATGTCAAAGGAAGACCATTCTTAAATAAAATGTATATGCTCCAGTGCCAGGAAGTTTGATTTTAAGTACTATTTTCTGATGGATTGTGGTTGTGACAAAACAAATTCACTCAATGAGGAGTTTGCCAGGACTGTTTGAAGACTTGAAGAACGGCACCCACTTCTATCCTTTGCCTTTGGAAGACTGATATTTCCCAGGTTTCCCAAGGGAGGTGAGGTCCTCGGAGATTCGGTGGGGGAGAGACTTGATTGTGAGACAGGACTCTCTGACCGTCCATAGGATGGATGGAGTGAATGATGAACGCTCCGGGCAGACGGGAGAGAGTGGGAAAGTTTGCAGTGCTAATGCCACAGCCTTTAGGGAGGATAGAGAAAGGGAATTGTTGAATACCACAGCAATATCCTAATTATGTTAGTCAAGTTACAGATGTGGTGGTTGATTCCCATTATACAAGCTTTCCCTGAAGTTAAACAACCAAACAAACAAACTGGCCTGGAAATTTATGAAGTGAGAACATGGATATGTCAGATTTCTGAATGCTTTTATTTCAGAGTACTTCTTAGGACAGTGATGGCGAACCTATGACCCATTTTTTGGTTGATTTTTCTTTGTTAAATGGCATTTAAATATATAAATAAATATCAAAAATATAAGTCTGTGTTTTACTATGGTTGCAAATATCAAAGAATGTCTATATGTGACACGGCACCAGAGTTAAGTTAGGGTTTTTCAAAATGCTGACACGCCGAGCTCAAAAGGTTCGCCATCACTGTCTTAGGATGTTCTTTATTCAATGGAAAGATCTTGCAAGTTTTTTGTTTTGTTTTGTATGTGTGTGTGTGTGTGTGTGTGTGTGTGTGTACCTAGTATAAAAGTACTGTCTTACTTTACAAGCATGACTAATACTCTAAGCAACCTTATCTTAATCTATAGATAGAAATAATTTATAGGCCACTTTACAGAGTGATAGAAGTATGGAGTCAGAAGATATTTAGAATTTTCATTCAAGTGCCTCAGACTTTTGCAGAAGACTGAGCCACAGAGAGGTCAACAGATCCTTTTGGGGTCATAAAATGAGATAGGATTGCCCTAGTCAGTTTGGCTCAGTGGTTAGAGTGTCAGCCTATGGACTAAGGGGTCTTGGGTTCGATTCTGGTCAAGGGCACATACCTTGGTTGTAGGCTTGATCCTTGGCCCCAGGAGGGGCACATGCAGGAGGCAACCAATCCATGTGTCATTTTCACATCAACGTTTCTCTCTCTATCTCCCTACCTCCTTTCCACTCTCTCTAAAAATCAATGGGAAAAAAACTCTCCTCAGGTGAGAATTAACAACAACAAAAACAAATAAAAATGAGACAGGATAAGAACTGAGTGCTAGTTTTCTGACTGAGCTCTCTAGACTCCCAATCCAGTGCTCACTCATTCCCACACCATGGGCCACAGGCTCCCACTGGTGGTGTGAGTCTTCCTAAATGGAGATCTGACTGTATCACTCTCCAGTTTAAAACTTTTCAAAGCTCAGTGATCTTCTCAGGACAGCACCCATATTCAGTACATGGTTGGCAAGGTCATACCCACCTGTGCCCTTCTTGGATCCTTGTCTAAGTTTTTTCCACCTTTTGCCCACAGAACTCTTTTTAATCCTTCAAATGGCACTTCACATGTATAGGGTGTGTGTGTGTGTGTGTGTGTGTGTGATTTTTGGTCTTTTTTTCACATAATTTTTTATTTGCCTAAAACACTCTCCACTGCTTCTTCCCAAGGCTAGCCTTCCTCTTCCTTTCAATTTAGCTCTCTCTTTCCTAGGCTTCCGGGCCCTTGCTCTGTGCTTTCCTTTATGAGAGCACCTACCATGTCACATTGCATGTGCGATTTATTGTCTGTCCTCCATCAGTTTGTGATTAAAAATGACATCCCTTGACCATCTGTGTTTGGGACATAGTAGGTCTTCCATAAATATGTTACAAGGATTGAGTGGAGAAAGTGCATCGAAGCGGAGTCGGGAGAGGTTATCACTATGATTTCCCCTTCCCAACACCTTCTCAAATCCATCACTCCTGCTTAAATCTCTTGATTTCCACAGGAACTTCACCAAAATCTAATGTTCAGGTTCTAGTGACAAGTGTGCCCTCTTGTGGCACAGTTATGAAGACTGCTGGCCATCCAGGAGGCAGGCTACCTGTTTCAAAGCTCATTTTCCTACTGGCCAGCTGTGAAGTCTTGGCTTCTTACCTGCCTCGATTTCCACATGGATAAAACGGGAATAACAGTAACCACAAGATAACAATAACTACCTGAAGGGAGGATTCGTTAGGATCATCCATGGAAACTGTTGGGCATTTGGCCACCATCCTTAAGTGTTAGCTATTACTCTTATAGACTCTCAGAACTCCACAGGGAAAAAAAAATAAGCTTTCTGATGGAAAATGAGTGTCAGTGAGCATAATTAAATGCAACTTTGTTTCCATTTGTTTCTTTCAGCATTAAAATGTTTCGTTTGAATGAAAAGTATATTTGCATTTAAAGGAAGTTAGTAAGCATCGTCATTTCCAACCTTCTCGAACAAACTCTATGGCATACATTTTCTTTACCTAGGACTAAGGACCTAGGATCTTTGCTCAGACTTGGTGGCAGCAAGTCACTCAGGAGGAAATGAAGCTTTTCAATCCCAACTTGGAGACCTTAATGTAAATTGTGACTGAATAAATTGCACAGACGAGCGCGGGGGGACTCAACACGGTGAACCCTGCGGCTGACTTGGCCTGGGAGCTCAGAGGCTCACCTTGTCTCAGCCCACCTCTGTGTGGGGACTGAAGTGCATCCTGATTCGTCTGCTATAAAATATTGGACATGTGGAGGCAAGCCTCTCGCAGAATGGAATCTTATGTAAATAATTTATTTTTCTGTCTTCTCAGACAGCTCAGCTCTCGCAAGTCAGAGGAGCAGCTTCCCGACTTCCTTTTGGACCAGCTCTTACCAGCCCCCTGCACCCTGTTTGGGGGGAGTTCATCCTGATTTCCAGGTCACTGCACCCCCTGGCACCTTTACCACAGCCGACCCCAGTCCCTGGCCGGGACATGGCCTGCACCAGACTGGCCCAGCCCCTCCCCCTCCTGTGTCTGAGTCTTGGCACTACCCTTTGGCATCTCAGGTGAGCCCATCCTACAGCCACATGCATGATGTGTACCTGCGGCACCACCACCCCCACGCTCACATGCACCACCGGCACCACCACCATCACCATCACCACCACCACCCTTCTGCTGGCTCTGCCCTGGATTCATCCTACGGGCCCCTGCTGATGCCATCAGTGCGAGCAGCCAGGATTCCTGCTCCCCAGTGTGACATCACAAAGACAGATCCGACGACAGTCAGCACTGCTACCTCAGCGTGGGCCGGAGCCTTCCACGGAACTGTGGACATAGTGCCAAGTGCGGGGTTTGATACAGGTGAGCTGGGGGAACTCCCCCTTTTCATAAGAGAAAAAGGAAATAAATATTTAAAAGAGGGGATGCTATAAGTACCTTGAAATATTTTTTCTTATGTGTAAAGTTAAGCTTTGCCAATATGCTTATAGAACCTAACCATCTGCAATAATTCCTGCATCCCTGCAGAAACTGGTGTGAGTAATTCATGGAGTACAGTCTGAGGAAGCTAATGATCTGTTCCTTTGGACTGGAATCATTGGTACTTTATGTTTATAAAGTATTGAGCATATTCTCTAAATCTCCTCTCTGTGCTCTGTGCTATGTGAATGCCTAATAGAATCACAAATAGTATGTTTCAGTTATTTTTCTTTCTTTTCTTTTTTTGTTAGGTCTTTTTTATGGTTTATAAAACAAAACAAGTTGCCTCCTGGAATGTAGTCCATGGTCCACTCTTTGAAAAAGATTAGGGGATGTATTTTTTAAAACTGTATTTTTCTTCCCGTTTTTTGCCCTTTTGTTCCCCCCTTTCTTCTCCTCACTTCTCTCTCTCTCTCTCCAGACTTAATAAAACTACTATAAAGTTTATATTCAACAGATTTATAAAAAGTGGTAAGGGAAATATTTATTCCTAGAGTATTCAGCTCGTCTGGAATTCAGTGGTTCTGAAGGTCATGGTGTTAAATGTTTGAGCTTGGTTTTTGGACCAGACTGTCATATTAATAGTATTAATAGTTCTGAGTTCGCAAAATCATAGGCTTCAGAAGCTAAAAAAGACCCATCAAGTCAGTGATTACATCCCCAGAGTCTACATTCCAAAGCCACCCCCTTCACCTCCAGTCCCAGGTTCTTCCCCTGGAACATTTTGGGACACATTAGAACTTTCTTTCCAGAAGTTTAGAGAAAGTCACTGTTTCCTTGTTGTTGTTTTTTTCTGTAGTATGCAGGGTCTTTTACCTGAGTGCTGGTTCACAGAAGAGAACCCCCCAGAGGAATGGATGCCCAGCATCAAGTTGCATTCACTCTGACAGGAGTGGAATAATCTAATCTTGGCTCTTGCTTCTGCACTGAGCTTTCCAATGTTGGTCCGTGCTTGGCCCCATCTGGTTCAGCTTCCTATTGAGTCTCTGGTTCAAACTGCTTTCCTAAGAAACTGTCAGGGGACTTGGTTCTCTCTCTCTCTAGGAGAAAAGAATGTGGTGGAGCTAACAACAGGTTTCCCTTCTTTCTTAGCCACATACTAGCAGGATGAAGGCAACTCTTGAGTTGTTGGATGCCTGGCGCCTGATCTGAGTAGAGTTCCAGTTTGGTAGCTGCGATCCTGAGTTGCCAATTTCTGGAGGTTCTTTCCTATTGTCCTTCCGTGGTACCTGCATGGCCACACTTAATGCCTTTAGTAGGCAAAAAGGATGTTCTCTCCTTTCTTAGTCACTTTGGGCTGCTATAACAGAATACCATACTCTGCGTGGAGTAAAGAGCAAACATTTAGTTTTCATAGTTCTGGAAGCTGGAAAGTTCAAGGTCAAGGTTCTGGCACCTTCAGTGTCTGGTGAGGGCCCACTTTCTGGTTCACAGACTCTGTCTTCTCAATGTGTCCCCAGATGGCATAAGAGACAAGGGAGCTCTCTGAAATCTCTTATAAGGGCACTAATTCCATTCATGAGGGTTCTGCCCTCATGACCTAATCATCTACCAAAGCCCCCACCTCCTAATACTAGCACACTAATCATTAGGATTTAACCTATGAATTTTAGGGGGACAAAGACATTCAGTCCCAAACATCCCCTCTGTGCATTCTAGAGCATAAAAACTGAAAATGGTGTGATTGCTTGTTGCTCTCTGTTTCTAATTGTCTGTCACCTGTTACCTACTTTTGTAGCTGTCAACTTTGGGCTGTGAGAAGAATTGGGTAGCAGTCTTGCTATGGTTACATTTAACTGCATCGTAGTTGATTCTACAGGGATCTCTATTTAGTTCCGGAACATTTTTATCACCTCAACAAGAAATCCCATGTCTCAGGAGTCACTTCCAATTTCCCTCCTCCCATCCCATATGCCCTGGCAGCCACTAAACTACTTTCTTTCTTTGGACAGTTCATGTAAATAGAGTCATGCAATATGTGGCCTTTGATCTTCCTTCTGTCACTTAGCCTGTGTTTTCAAGATTCATCCATGTAGATGTATCAGAATTTTATTCGTTTTTAGGGGTGAATACTATGCCATTATATGAACATACATACCACATTGTTTATCTATTTATGAATTGGTTTGTTTCTATTTTTTTGGCTATTAAGAATAGTACCACAAGTCACCCTCATATACAAGTTTTGTTTTCAATTCTCTTGGGTATATACATAAGAAGAGAATTGTGCGGTTGAGATAACCTCACTTTTTAACTTGTATAATTCTATATTTCTTGACATTTCTTCAAAGACCATTTATTATATCTGCAATTAATTATAAAATTATTACACAATATAGCAATAGAGTTCTGAGGTTTTATAGGCAAAGTTCTTTCAAAAGAAAAGTGAAATGGTCTATTATTTTTCTGAAGGTTCTGATCTGAATTGAGAACAGTGAGGTGCCTTAGGCATAAAAGTTGAAGAAATACTCATTCTCAGGGTCCTGACTATATGTGCTTCCTTAAGTTTTGGGCCCAGGGTGCCTCACTTGCATCACCTGTGCCCTAGCTCTATTTCTTGTCATGCCTGATTTACTTGCACTTACTGCTCCCTTTTGTGAATAGATATTATATACCGACTAGAGGTCTGGTGCATGAAATTAGTGCACAGGTAGGGTCCCTAGGCCTGGCAGGCGATCAGGGCTAATTGGAGCCTTCCAGCTGCTGGCCAGGGCTTTCCATCCCCAGCTGCTGGCTGCAAACCAGGGCCTTCCTTTGTTCTGTGCTGTCCCCTGGTGGTCAGTTCATATTAGCTACACACACACACACACACACACACACACACACATACACACTAGAGGCCTGGTGCACAAAAATTTGTGCACTCGG
>NW_006294243.1:1041553-1042151 GCF_000327345.1 Myotis davidii
TGCCCCCTGGTGGTCAGTGTGTGTCATAGTGACCAGTCATTCCCAGTCTTTCTGCTGTTAGGGTCAGTTTGCATATTATCCTTTTAGTATATAGGACTAGAGGCCTGTTGCATGAAAAGATTTGTGCAATAGGATTTCCCTTCCCCTGGCTACCGGGCCGGTTTTCCTTCAGCACCCGGGACCCAGGTCTTCGCTCTGGCTGGAGCTGCCTTCAAGCCTTTGCTGCCTTGCCCAGCTGCCCCAGGCCGGGTTGCACACAGGAGGCCCAGATGGCGGTCAGGTGGGCCAGCTGATTGCTGCTGCGCCGCTGGGCCTCCCCATGTCAGGTCACATACGGGATGCCCGCTGCCCCGCGTCGCAGATAGTCCCAGATGGCGGCAGGGCAGGCGGGATGGCGCTGTCCCACCCTGTTTGCAGTACGCAAATTATCCACCATCTTTGTTGGTGGTTAATTTGCATATTGCACTAATTAGCCAATGGGAGGTGTAGCGAAGGTACGGTCAATTACCATGTTTGTCTATTATTAGATAGGATGCTTATTTAATTGACAGGTGTGTGTGTGTGTGTGTGTGTGTGTGTGTGTGTGTGTGTGTGTGTG
>NW_006294243.1:1042768-1050014 GCF_000327345.1 Myotis davidii
GTGGTAAACAAGCTGCTTCCCTACTTATAATGGTCTGGCCCTCTAGCAAATTCAGCGTGAAATTATAGTTAATTTGCATACAAACATCAGGTGTTCATAATAATCTGGCCACTCAGTGTATATATCCTACATAATAATGAGGTAATATGCAAATTGACTGTCACACCCTCACACAAGATGGCTGCCCCCATGTGGTCACAAGATGGCCACCACAAGATGGCCAGCAGGGGAGGGCAGTTGTGGGCAACCAGGGGGATAAGGACACATTTGTAATACTTTAATCAATAAATGGGGAAAAAAAAGAGCATATGCTGACTGTCCCGCCCTCAAATATGGCAGCACCCACAGCAATAAGGAGGGAATATGCTAATTGTCTGCCACACCCTCAAATATAGCGGTGCCCACAGCCACAAGATGGCGACACCCAGTTCCCTCAGCCCCGCCGGGGTGCCTACCTCTGGAGTCCCCCGTCCCCTCAAGCCCTCTAGCTGCCCAGGGCTGGCCTGAGGCTCAGGTAACCAGGGCCGGCCAAGATCTGTTTTTGTTCATCAGTTTATGTTGTTTATTATATTCCACAAATGAGTGAGATCATGTGGTATTTATCTTTCTCTGACTGACTTATTTCATTTAGCATAATGCTCTCCAGCTCCATTGTCCCCCTATCCCCTGACTTGTGCCCTTACCTACTGGTTTCTGTGTCCATTGGTTAAACTTATATGCATGTATACAAGTCCTAATCCACTCATCTGCTGATGGGCACTTAGGCTGATTCCAAATCTTAGCTATTATAAATTGTGCTGCTATGAACATAGGGGTGCATATATCCTTTCTGATTGGTGTTTCTAGTTTCTTGGGATATATTCCTAGAAGTGGGATCACTGGTTCAAATGAAAGTTCCATTTTTAGTTTTTTGAGTTGCCGCCATATTTGAGGACGGGGCAGTCAATTAGCATATTCCCTCTGTATTAGATAGGATATACACACACACATTGATATGATCATAACACATCTGCTTTCCTCATGAAAATACCTATCTTTACCAAAATACTGTTATCCCAAATCCCACATTAGGCTTTGTCAATTCCTTTTAACAATCTCAAAACTTGGTTTCATGGGAACAGTAGTTTCAGCATCTTTAATAATAAAAGCATAATATGCTAATTAGACCAGACAGCCAAACAACCTTTCGAACATCATTCTGGATGTCCTTCCAGACAAAGCTGCCATGGCAGGGGCAGAGGCAGAGGCATTCAGGGATAATCAGACAGGCAGGTGAGTGGTTAGGGATGATGAGGCAGGCAAGTAGAGGCAGTTAGGGGCGATCAGGTAGGCAGGTGAGCAGTTAGGAGACAGCAGCCCTGGATTGTGAGAGGGATGTCCAAAATTGTGAGAGGGCAGTCGGACATCCCCCTAGGGGTCCTGGATTGCGAGAGGGTGCAGCCCAGGCTGAGGGACCGCCTCCTCTCACAAGAATTTTGTGCACCGGGCCTCTAGTGTGATAATAAGAACTTAACAGAAAATATATAAGGTCCATGGTGACATGACTTAGTTAACATTGCCTACCACATACCTTTCTTTGAGATCACAATTCATTTTAGGATATGAAAGGTTATTACACATTCTTTAGTAAGGAAACATGTTAAGCCCTAGCTGTTTGGCTCAGTGGATAGAGCATTGGCCTGCAGACTGAAGGATTCTGGGTTCGATTCCAGTCAAGGGCACATGCCTAAGTTGTGGGCTCGATCCCCAGTAGGGTGCATGCAGGAGGCAGCTGATCGATGATTCTCTCTCATCATTGATGTTTCTATCTCTCTCTCCCTCTCCCTCTCTCTTCCTCTCTGACATCAATAAAATATATTTTTTTAAAAAAAGAAACATGTTAAAATTTAATAGGAGATGTTCCAGTCTGATTTTCTTATGGACACATTTTGTTTTTAGCATACTTATTAACTTTTCATGTAAGGCTCTTTGGGAATGCTATTTAGCTTAGTTTTTATCCCATAATAAAAGCTACAGAGTCCAACTTTAATCAGTGACTTTCACCTTTCTTTAAGCTACTGTGGAGAGAAAGATTAAGAATGGTAGCTTGAGCCAAAGATAAATACCTAGAAGGCTAAGAGGAGGAAAGGAGGGTCCAGGATATGGAGCACTAACTTCAGTATGCTCAGAGTCTTGTACTAGGGCCCTTTGTGTCAGGAAAAAGAGAGTTACATGTTGTCTCATAAGAGTGATTTTGAGACAACATAGTATTAGATATGAATGTGCAAATGCACGACTATGTCTCTTCCTATCATGCACGTATTTTTTTTTGTGTGTGTGATGACATTAAGTAAATTCTGACCACTATTCATCTTTTCAGTGGCCATAACCATAAATGTATTTTACTGAAATGCTGACATTCTTATTTTCTGTTATTACCAATAATTTACCTAAATTAAGATATACAATGTTCCATATCCCCACCAGTTTGAATTAATTTTTCTAGTAAAGATTTGTTAATAAGGTCTTTCTACTGAAATATAGAGTTGACTTTATTTATAACTTCCACTTTAGCCACTGTTTTTAAATTTAGCAAAAGGAAAAGCAGTCATGCTTCGTGGTATGACTTTTTCTTTATAAACACAAGCTGCTCATTGCTTGAGATTGTTTTCATCTCTAGATACACAGATATTTTTCTTAGGATCCCTCATGTTATTTTAGCTATAATTTTGTTATTTTTTTATGCTGAGGAATGTCATAATTACTCAATATAAAATGTACATAAACATCATAGAGTTGAGGTACACATATTCTTTTTGCTAAGATATATTTAGGTAGGCTAAAATCACCCCCTCCCCCAAATAACATTGTGTGTTATCGCACAGCTTCAGAAAATCTGGAGGTAAAAGGGATTTAATATGTTGCTGTATCTCTGGTTTCTCAAAAAATTTTTCTTGTAAACATTAGCTAGACATTTGCAGAAATAGGTTCTATGACTGAATGACTTTGCCCCAACTGATGGCTAGAGCCAGATATTAAACACTATCTGGTTCATCTCTCACTAATGAATTTTGTTTTCAGCTATGTAGTGAACTCAGGATTATGTATCAAAGCATGTGACATTTATTCTTTCTAGACAGAGAAAAACAATATACCACAGTAGCTCCTAGCCCTACAAATGATTTACTCAGTGCACGTTGTGAAAATTTCCGTAAGTACAGGAAGCTATGTTTCTAGTTTCTCTCAGGTATTGAGGCATAAACTGAATTGTTTCTGAAGAGACTTTCGTACCAATGGGCTTGATATACCTGTGAATAGAATTATTCTTATAAGAAACCTGGAAAATGTGTTGAGAACTTAGAAGTTTGATAATAGATAGGGAGCACTAAGCACCCAGGGAAAGATTGGAGTACATCAAATTTCTTCTTATCTATGTTTTTCATAGGCACTTTGTGTCTGATGAAATCATAAAGTCAAATCACCTTAAGCAGTTTTCTGAATTCTTTATAGTATGGGGCCTGTAAACCACATTAAAAATTCTGACTTAATCTGAATATTTTAATCTGAATATTTTGTGAAAGGGCCCTTGTTTTCAAATTATAAAATAATATTTTAATGAGATTTAAGTTGTAATTATTATTCCCCAAAATTGTTATGTAGTGTTCACTTTAAAATAGGTGAATTAAACTATTTCAATGGTTAAGGTACTGATGATCAGTCCTACTCAATACTATGCAGATGCTTTTCATTAGTAGAAGCATGTATATTTTTGTTTTATCAAGTACAGGAAATAAAAAAGCAAGGTGAAAAATAGCTATGCGCTAGAGCAGCAAATGGAAAGGAAGTTTCTCTCCAGGAAGGAGGGATGGACATCAAGTTACATCTTGCTTTTCCATCCAACCTGTAAGTGTGCCATCTCACTAGATCCCATCTCAAGACCCATGCTTTCTTGGAGGTGGTCTGGTGCTGACAAGTGTAGGCAAAAAATATTGTGATTGCATGAAAGTTCTCAGAATAACCATGATAAACTATTTTAACATCCCCTTTGAAAACGTTACTAATTGTTAAATGTTATTGCGGACAGTAAGAGAATGAAAAACATACAGCTTTATATCCAATAACCTCTTGGAAAAGTATTTCCCTCTCTGAATATGTATATCTGCAAAAAAGACTAAAAGAAACCAAGAGTTACCAACCTAAGAGATTTCAATATTTGCCTTATATCATAATGTTCCCATTCCAAACTTTATAATGAGAGAGAGAAATAATCAGAGAGCCATAGTAGTAATTAACAGGATAGTATGATTTATATAAAAGATTAAAATACTAAGGCATTTTCACCCTAGAGAAGAGAAGATATAAAAGTAACATATATTGAAGGTAGCCAACTGAAAACAGTTTCCCTCCCAATATCACCTCTTCTCATGGAGCATATATATTCGCTGTTGCAGTTCTGAAGGTTATGGAGTTAGTGATTCATTGAACTCTATCCTGACATTAACAGTGATTTTAATAAACGCTAGGGAAATGAGCCAATTGTCTCTAGTGGTGTTGAAAGATAGAATAGGCATAGAAGTTTACTTCTAATCATTTTGCTTCAGCAGGGAGACACATTAAATGGCATTTTATAGAAATTTTATAGCCCTAGGACTCTGATTTCTTAGTGGCAGTTGTGTTGTTCAATAAAGGTTTATAGATTTCTGGATACCTTGGGGGTATTATCTGAATTCAGATAGTTAAAATGTCACAAGGCAATAGCTGCTGATTGAAAAAAATACTAATCAGAATGTTTACAAGCTAATACTTTCTCTGAACTTTTAAAAAAGTGTATTATGATTTGGTTGCAATAAAGACTCTAGTACTTAACAACCAATTGCTTCACATTTCCACAAAACTTTTCTTCTCCTTCATGGACTTATGTCATAAGTCTATTTTTCACTAAGAGAAAAAAGTCACCAAAAGTGTGTTAAGATATTTATGCACTCCTGAATGGCATTAGTTGTACAGGGCACATGTCCAGAATGGCAATTTTGTGACCAGAGGGGTAATGGGAACCATCTTTGAGATGTATGCAAAACACCAGGCGATCCCAGCCAGAGAGTCAGATCTGCATGAACAGGACCTGGATGGTGAATCGGGGGGAAATGCATTCCAGAGCACTGCTGTCAGTGCTGTCTCCATGGCTGGATTCTGCAGGACCTTAATGAAATTCCTCTGCGGTCCCGGAGCCGTGCCGATCTTGTCCAGGCTCTCTTCTGGGCCTGCATCCATAGAATGGTGCCATATGTCACACTGCCCAAAGCATGGGGTTTTCTCTCACGATCCTCCTACCTTACAGGATGAGTGCAGAGGCTTTCTGAGAGGAATCTGCATGTTTTAGGATGCATTTGCTTAATAATACAAATAACCACACATGCACATAAATGTGTGTGTGTGTGTGTGTGTGTGTGTGTGTGTGTGATCAATTTGAATCCCTGTTAAATACAATTTGCTTTAGGAATAATGCTATTTCTCATACATTGCTGGTAGAAAATTGAAAAGTTATAAGCTTTTTAAATACTAGAAAATGTATTACAATTTAAAGTACTCATAGACTTTGGCCCTGTGAGTCTATGCCACATAAATATAAGCAATGGCATATGAAGATATATGTACAAAATTGTTTATTGTGACAGTGTTCACAGTAGCAAAATACTGGAATCACATGTCTGCCATGAAGAAGAGGTTCTATGAGTGAAATATGCTGTTCTACGTGCTCTTAATGACTAAAAAAATAAAAGTTACAAAAGAACATAAATGGATGACAAGAAATCCTGGATGTATGTGAGTTTGTGTGGTGTGTGCATGTAAATATAATTCAATGAAAGTAGGGAAAACTAGTTAGTCAACATGTGTTTCCTTTTAGGGCTGCAGGTATTGGGGTCACTAATTTGAATGTAAGGAGGAGAGGAGAAGAGTATATATGTATGTATTTATGTATGTGTGTACATGAATATGTATGTGTATGAACCAGAAACAGGTAGAGAAAAAGAGAGGAATAGATATTAATTTTATTAATAATTTACCCTCACCATCAAATCACTTAGGGGCCCATAAAAATGATTGCCAATATCAGGATCTTTGCAAGATGTAGCAATGTGTGTCCAGAGATATGTATGGGAAAAGCAGAGAACCAAAAAATCGATTCTGGGACCAATATCACCACTTAGCTATATTAGGTTGAATAACTCTCATAACCTCTTCCTTAGATGCAAAATGAAAGTGATATGTCCTTTGATACAACTGGGAAGGAGAAATCAATGAACTAATGCCCATACTTGTGTTTTCTAGATGTTGACACATGATGCAGAACTAAAGCTCTCATTATTCTTAATAAGTATGATGCATTTCAAATAAAAAAGGAGGTTCACACTGGGGATCATAATGACATATGAATAATGGAGATGCTAGTTTTAAACACTTCTGCCACTTCCTGACTGTATCTTTTGGAGTTAAATGTCCTAGTAGTGGTGTTTGCTGGTATTGGGCATACAGTAAAAAAAAAGGTGCTTTTTCTTGATTGAGCACACAATTGGAGAGGTGGGATAAAGGTTAAAGATAAGGGTTTGAGGAGTTATTGGTATGTATAACTTCAAGACATTTTTAAACATAATTTTCTCTCTCTAGAACAAACACTGTGCCCCATGGAATGAGAGGTACTAAGAGAAAATACATCCTATCTCACTGTGCTTATGTGTTGCTGAAATGTTTATTCTTGTCACTCATGAAGATGCAAGTGAAATTTTATGTGCAGAATAAGGACTTGGATCACTTATTTTTTTTTTAATATATCTTGATTCATCATGATTTTTTTTTAATTTTATTATTTATTACAAAGGATATTACATATGTGTCCATTTTTCCCCCCGCCCTAGACAGTCCCCTAGCCTCCCCTATCCTCCAGTGTCTTATGTCCATTGGTTATGCTTATATGCATGCATACAAGTCCTTTGGTTGATCTCTTACCCCCCTACCTCCCGCCCCCGAACCCTCCCCGGCCTTCCCGCTGCAGTTTGACACTCTGTTTGAGGCCGCTCTGCCTCTGTATCTATTATTGTTTAAAAGTTTATAATGGTCTCAATTATCCATGAGTAAGTGAGATCATGTGGTATTTTTCCTTCATTGACTGGCTTATTTCACTTAGCATAATGCTCTCCAGTTCCATCCACACTGTTGCGAATGGTAGAAGTTCCTTCCTTTTCACAGCAGCATAGGATTCCATTGTGTA
>NW_006294243.1:1055127-1056490 GCF_000327345.1 Myotis davidii
CCATCTTAGTTTCTCCTAAAATGGCACTTTAAAAGATGGTAAAATGGTAGCAGTAATAATACTGGTTAAAAATAAGAAGGTAGTAATTAAAAGGGTAAAACCAGGTGATGGAAAAAGAGGAGAAAAAAAAAGAAGAAAAAAAAGGGGAAAAAAAGGGGAAAAAAAAAAGGAAAACAAACAAAAAAAATTGGTTTCTTAGTTAAAAGGTGAAAAAAGAAAAAAAAATTGCAGTAGTGAAGGTCCTTCGGTTCTTCTATTCTTCAGTCTGGCTCACCTTTAGTCCTGCCAGGTATTCAGGAGAGTGTTGAGTTTTGGATCACTTATTGATTAAACTACCCACTGTGCGTATAATTAAACTACCCACACTCTATTAATATTTGCTAGTTTGTAAAGTAAAGACTCTGAACTAAAAACGGATTCATTTTCTATTTGTGTATTAATTTTGTAAACAAGTTTTTATGGATAGCTCTCTGAAATGTTTTCTTTTTGTTTTCTAAATTGCAAGCAATATTAGACAATGCCATCATCCTTAGATTGTTCTTAGATGAGTTGTCACCAACTAGCTGTGGTTGGGATTGGGATTTTTTCGAACTGTAATGTCTTCCCAAGAGAAACATATGTTGCTCACCTGAGAGGGGACCTATAGAGGTTGAAAGAAACTCCTGGGTAATTCTAGCATGACTCCAAATGGAGAATCACTCAAAGATAAAAGGCTTGTTTTGGGGGTCAGCTTCTTTTGTATCAGCAAAGTATCTTTTCAATAATACTTTGATATTTCTCATATCACATATAAGGGTAAATCTAAAAGAAACAGCTCAAAAGAAGAAATCTGTTTCAGAACTTGTCCCCAGACAATTTTACATTAGCTTTCAGACAGGCTGCAACGATTATACACAAAAATTCTATATGGCCTGTGGAATTTACAGATTCTCTTTATTCTCTTTCGGGCTGCCCAACTCTTCTCTTATTGTTCTATTTATCAACAATATAAGGTTTCACAAACAGTTGTCTGTGGCCAACATGTTCTGCATTCCTAGGCAAAAAGATGACCAAAAACAGTCTTGCAAGAGACAGATGCGAAGCAAAATAAGCCGTGTCTTTATTTTTTTTTAATATATATATTACAGCCTGACATACTGGAGATTTAACTTCATGATTTTTGTCAAACACAGCTTGTGTTATATATAATATGTATTTTCATAGCTGCTTTGTTTGAGCAGTATCAGATTATGCTTAGCATCCTCATAATCATTGAAGCTCTCTTTACGTTTTTGGTGTGTGTTTTTTTTGGATTAGACTTTTCTGGAAAATGTCAGGGAGTAAGCTTGTGAAAAATTATTTATGTCAAGGTAGAATTTATATA
>NW_006294243.1:1056520-1110237 GCF_000327345.1 Myotis davidii
TATATATCCAGTATGTTTTGATTTAATGGAGAGATTGATTAATTAAACCAATTAGTCATAAAAACAGATTTGTATTTCTGCAGGTGTAAAGTAATTTTTAAAAACCTCATATCTTTAACTCATTAGTACTCACAGGTAAAGTGTCTACCCTGTCAGTGTTGGGTCCCTAATTATGGTTTTGTGGATAAGCAAGGAATCCCGATTAGCTCTTCCTCTGGTTGGATTATCTGTTTTCTGGATCATAAAGCTGTCACTGCATAACCTAGAAACCTTTTTAAAGATGCATGTTTGGCTGCATTTGTTCTCCAACAGATGTCTGGATAGTTAGAATCTCTTGAGAGTACTATAACTTGTGGTTTCAGTTACAATAAGTGATCCAAGCATTTTTTGGATTTGCTCCTCTCCAGTTCTGGGAGAAAATCTGTAGAAGAAATTACAGAGGGTGTTCCATTTCACTCCTCCCCACTCCCTTTTCCCTTTATTCTTTGTCTCTGCCTTCAGAGTTTCTTTGTATCTGCTTTTGAAATTGAGGTCACTGGATTGGTGAGCAGTGTCTGCATTCCATATTGCACCTCCTGATCCCAAACCGCTTTTACCCCAGAGGTTTTCACACTGACATTCAAATTTGGAGCATGGTAAATTTCCACTGTGATCAAAAACTATGTAACTCCGTGGTTTATATTTTATTTTATATTGTATGCAAGGTTCGTTTTTAAATGACTGAATCAGATTTGTGCCTCCATATCCCAATGCTGGAAGTGTTTGCCGGTTTCCCTTCCAGCAGGGCAATTTAACATGCACGTGTCTGAGGAATTGGATGTCGCTAAAGGCAAAGGCTGAAGATTCTGTGCTTGGGAGGGTCTGTAATTCTGGAGGGAGAAAGGTTCTGAGAGGGCAGGCAGACGGAGGTCCTCGCTGTCTGGGTCTGGGAAACAGGAGCAGTGGCAACACGTCGGCACGAACGGCTTGTCCCTGCAGTGCTTGCCTCAGTGTGCAGGTGCTGTGCTCCTTACAGTAACGTCGTAAATGTTGGTCTAATGGTAACATCAGGCTCGGTGGGTTTTACATTTCTACTCCTTTAAATCTGAATTTAAAGACATTTTGACAAGTTCAGACAGTTTTCACCTCATTGCTTCTGACAGCACTACTGCATGGAGATTTAAAATCATTCTAAATGTGCCTTGAGGAAACATCTTCATACGCAGAAAAACCTCCCTCTGCTGATAAATGACTACACTGTCATATTTAGGAGTCTTTTACCATTGCTTTAGTGTATAAGAGATGTAATGATAAGAAGGCAATTGTAATTCAAGTGTCATAATATATTTAATCTCTTTTCAGGGGGTGTGTGGGGAGAGAGTAACCAAAGAACTTACATGCATAAGCATGGTGAAGGCCTCGGGGGTAAATGGGGGCGAGATGGAGGGGGTCAATGAGGTATAAAAGGGGACATCTATAATACTTTCAACAGTAAGAGTAAATTTTTTAAAAGTACATCTTATTTGGAATGACTTTAAAAGAACTGTTGCTCAACATTTAAATACTAAGTGTGGAGGTACTAAGTACTCATCAAAATGGCAAAAATATTTTTAATATATGAGGAAAAAAGTTAATATGCCTAATATACAAAAATACTTAGAAAGCTATGGGGAAATTACTTTCTTAGAAGCGTAGAAAATTGGCCAAAGATAAAACACAGAGAAAAAAATGCCATAATCAAATAATGTTCAGCTTCACTAATGATGGAAAAACTGCAAAATGAAACAATCAGGTACTTTTAATCTGTAATAATAATAATAAATAGGAAATAAATTATGAGTGTACAGACTTCCTGAAACATTTAACACCAACAATGAAATATGAGAATGTAAGTGTACACAGTGCTTGGGTTCAGCAAGCACATTTTCAGAAATATCTACTAAAGCATTCACATAAGTAACATATTCACCTATTTGTAAGTGTATATATCTAAATGATGTAGATCTATAGAGAATTGTGTACTTTATGGCATAGGGTGCAATGGATATTGTACAGCCCCTCCACAGGGTTTATCTACATATTCTGACGTTGAACGGCTTCCCAAGATAATATTGCTGGTGAAATAAGCATGTTGTAAGCACAGTATAAATAGAGGTGTGAGTACATCCAAAGTATACTGAGCGAGTTGTTTGATGACGGGATATTATGTAGAACTTTTACTTTCTAAACACTTCATAACTTGATTTTCAAACAATAAATCTATGATGTTTTGCAATTAGAAAAAGAAAAAAGAATAAAGGGGGACTCCATGGTGGTTAACACGATCTATTTTGCTATGCACCTGAAATGAAATCAGAGCTCCCAAAGTGGGTCGCTCTGTCTCTTAACTCTGCGCGCCCCCTCTTGAACATTAGAGTTAAGGTGCTACCTCCACATAGATCTTATTTGGAAATTCTTAACCAGCATTTAAACCAATTGTCCCAGGGCTCAGACAAACAAATGTGGTTGTATGATCATTACCAGTGATAATTTTATAAAGTAGGAGAAGATAATATGACTGTCTCTAGCATCACTTTCTTTGTGATCATTTCTCATTTTGTCAGTGTTAGAGGTCAGTGGTGAAGGTTGGATATTTTGATAAAGCATCAAATACAAAGTTGTATAAATTTATATTTATAATGAATATGGCATATCTTATTAAAGCAGAGATTCTTCTTGTGTTTTTTAATGTAAAAATAAGCTACCAACTTATGTAATAGTAAGCATTCTGATTTAAAAGGGTTTCTAGACTCTAATTATCTATGAAATGAAAAGTTTATATTTATTTCTTTAAGTATTTACTTTTAGGTCATAAAATATTCTAGCCACACTTCCAGGTTTTATGTTTCACTTTTTCTTCTCTTTATATCAATAGCATGCACCGCTAGTGTATGTTCACCACAGTACTTTTATTATCCCCAGCAATAAAATTAATTGAAAACATATTCTACTTATTTAAGTGTTGTTAAGCGATTATGCTTCCTTGGAAGTAAGACGTGCTTTTCTAATGGATGTGACTCACAAACATTGCCTAAATCTCAGGTGAGTCAGAGTGTCACCTTTGCAGTAGCCCAATTTATTATTTATTTCTACTTAATAGCAGAATATTTAACTGCACCAAGTGTGAGTATTCTTAGCTCAACCCAGTGATATCTCCATTGTGTCTAGTTTAAAACAATTTACCAGAGCTGGCCTGGTGCTCAGTTGGTTACAGCATCGTTCCAATATGCCAAAGTTGTGGGTTTGATTCTGGTCAGGGCACATAAAGAATCAATAATGAATGTGTAAATAAGTGGAACAACAAATCTCTCTCTCTCTCTCTCTCTCTCTCTCTCTCTCTCGCATCAATCAATAAATAAAAGATTTTCCCATTTAGAGATAAAACCTCTTCTCAAATTCTTCCCTCACTTTCTCCCTAGGATTGTCTCTCTGCTCCTAAAGTTAGTCACATTTAAAAAATTGTCCATTAAGAGGTTGCTATCCGATGTTTGGTCTTGTCGTTTCAATCTTATCCTGGCCATTGCTTCCAAGCATATTCCCTCCCCGCGCTCTCCCTCTCTATGCATTCTCTGTACCAGGCTCCCTTGATAATGAACTATTTCACTTGAGTTCAGCCTCATAGTGCTTGTGATCCTCCCAGATGCTCAGGTGGTGTGGCCCATATTATTTCTCCTACCATGGGGTGCCCACATTGTAGCTATGGAACATACTGGCAGACACTGCATAATACTTCCTGAGCTAATGTATCTTTCTTGGAGAGCCCAGGGACAATTTAGGATCTAAGGAGGGGGAATTCTCCAGGCTTTTCATGCTTGCTATTTCTACTTCCTTATCCCCAGAGTCTTTTGCAAAAGTTGAATCTGTGAAGCTATTGCCTCCCCCCAAATCTCAGCTAGAAAATGAGTTGTGGTGCCTTATTCAACAGATTTTTCAACTTTTAAAGGGAGATCATATTATGATCTTTCTTGATCAAGACTTCTCTTCTATTGCTAATTATCTTACATTTATTTTCTATATTCATACCTTTTTTACGCTCTTACTAGGTCTGGTTTTCCCCTTTTCTTTTAGTGGTCAGGTGGTGGTGGTGACAGAAATGGAGGGAGGACCTGGGTCTGTGGGTTGACATTTTCTTTTCAGTTTTCTTCTGAGTCCCAGACTCCCAACTCCAAAGTCAACAGTGTGATGGTTTTGTTTCCAGGTCCATTTCTTACGACAACCTCGTAGGCCAAATGGCTACCTCATGTCTTCAATGTTCACACTGAGGAAGTTTGGGGGTTAGTGGTTATCTATATCAAAAAGCATTCCAGTTAATATGACCTATCCTATTGCATTATTAAAGCACATAGCCTTCATTCGAAGTATAACAAGTAGTAATCATGACTACATCTTAGGAAAAGCATTGCAGATGTATAGTTAAAAAAAATCACTAAGACCACTATTTTGTTAATCCTGATATCAGTTCTCTTAAAGTGTTTCTAAACAGTGAAAAAAATATATAAAAATGCATTAACAATTCCTTGAATTGATTTATGAAAGAATTTTGACGGGAAGTTAAGGAAGTATAAGCTACTGTCACAGCCTACAGCCTACATAGTCCGTACAGGAGACGCCAGGCTCTGACATCGACCATCTCGTCTTCAGCCCTAGCTCTACTGCTTGATAGTTGCAGAACTTTTCTTAGTTCCAGTTTTCTCATTTGTAAAATGGATACTATTATAGCATGGTGGGTGGCATTAAATGAACTATTTCCTGTAAAGCACTTAGCACAGTGCCTGGCATATTCAGCCCTAAGAAAATGCTCATTAACATTACTTGTATGCTGTTTATTTTCCTTTCTACTGACAATCTCATTGACTAAATGATAAAGCAATTGTGGATTACAAGTATAGAAGATGAATATGGGTGATTTCAGACAGCCAGTGGGGAGATTTTAGGATATGTTATAAACTTATTTTATATTTTATATGGGTTTCAGTAAGGGAAGTGAGAAGTCAAAGAAAAAAATAAAAGAAAAAAAACCTGAATAGGAACAAAATCATAGCAGTGAGTTTTGTGTTCTGGAAAACAATTAAGGGAAATCCTAAATATATGTAGATAACAATTGGATGATGAGCTAATGATATATGGAGACCAAATAAAGTTCATGCGGATTAATGATTTTGTCCTCTTTAACCCTTATTGGGAAAACTAAGTGTACTGAATGGCTTTTTAATGTCCTGATCTACCCTCATCAACTGTATAACAAGAAAAATTATAGCCACACTTCTCTGTTGCAACTTATTAGTAGTAGGCTCTGTTGCTTGTGGTTCATTTTCTTATGCTTTGCTTATGCCAATTTTGAAATTTACAGGTATGACTATCTGGCCATTAAAGGAAAGGTTTGATTTATGTGCCTTCACCACATTAGATATTTAATGCATTTCAGGCCATAGATGAATTGAATTGATTTTTTTTAAGGTAATGCAAAGACTTGACAACAACAAAAAAAATTGAAGAGATGAAGTTATAATGAGAGAATGCCTTCTGTTATTCTGGTTGGAAAATGTAGGGCTATGTTAAGTAATTCAATTCTTGTCCACAGAAAAAGGCTAACATGATTTTGAAGGAGTCGTATGTCTTTGCAAAGCAAACTAGGGATTGCCTTTATTTAAAGGGGAAAAAAGACACTCAAACCACTTGATGATTCCAACACTATTCATGACTTGCGGTGCTGACATTCTATAGATTGATGGAGTCTTCAAGTGTGGAAATACTGAGTCATACAGAAGATGAGACGTTTTAATAATGAAAAAAATATTTATGCAGTCAGCAGATTGTCAGTTAAGGTGGTTTAGATTATAAGAGTCACCCAACAGAGACTATGGTATGTTGTAAATTATTCTAACCACACAATCATTTGAAAATGAGTAAAGCAAACAGAGTGAATTGGTATACCCCAAATCCTTTTATCTCCTTTCTCCCCCTCATTCTCCTCTTGATCCTCCTATTCTTCCTTTGAAATGGGGGGAGGTGAAGGGGGCTGTAGACTCTGTATCTAAACATAATCTATATACACATGAGAAAAAATAAGATGGGACTAAACTTTCTTCAGGAAGTGTTGTTTTTCCCCAATACACAAATGCTACAGAACTCAGTGACTTGTGGTTCTGTGAGTTGCTTGTTTCCATTTGTTCTCTTCCTTCATGTATTTGTTTTGAGACTGTCTTAATGTCTCCCATCAATGACTAGCTAACTGTATCCATTTTGTAATGATACCCACTGTTTTATAAAATTCTTTGACAAGTTGGAGGGACAAGAAATGAAATCCCTGCATCTGGTTTAGTAACAATTGCAGTTGAAAGCCATACTGGTTCATTTAACTGTTCTATTGCTGACATCCAGCCCAGACATCAGCAGTTTTAGATCAAGGATCAAGAAGCTAGCCTGTGATCCCAGCACCCACAAAACAGCAATCAGGCTGTGTTCTATTCCTTATGTAATAGCCTTAACTTCGTGTTTTGGTATTTGGTTTTAAAAAAATTCAGAGCAACCATTATTCTGGATCTTTACTCTTCCAAATATTTATTCCCCAGGACAAAATAATGAAAACTGAAGGAGTTATACTAATTGCCATATCAGAAATTAGTCAATTGACTATATGAGTACCAAATCAGAGTTACATTTTTGTTTCATTTACTGTTTGATAAACTTTTGCTATGAGTTGGAATTCATACATGTTCACATATTTTCCTTTTGTCACTATTCTTTTAAATTTACCTGCGAATTTTATTTTCTTTTATGAAGTTTGGATTTTTGTAAGCCATCTTAACTATTTTCTGGAGGGAAATGTGATAAAAATAAGTACATTTATAAATAGAATATAGGTTCATGCTATTAGCTGGGAACTGACTATATCTATTTTGCTGACAATACTAGATTCAATTTTTAACCCTAATTGCTCACCATAATTTATAGCAATCCCACAGTGGAATACATTTCAAAATAACACTAGAATTTATTTACTATTTTAGTCCAAAAAGTATGATTATTGTTACTCTAAAGTATTACAGTATTAACTGAAGTGCTGCCTAAATATCCCAAAGATTTGTTACATCATTTCCCCCCAATATCAGCTCCCTTTGAAATTAGAAATAATATGGTTTATTTTATTGTTTTATTCACTCATTTTATTAGGAAATAAATGTTTTATTAGGAAATAAAAAACACACTGAAGAATTTGTACTGTCCAAATAGCACTACTGTCTGGTCGAGAGGTTTTGTCACCTGTTGGTAAATATTTTTAAAACTATGAGCTCAAGCACTGAATTTCCTTAGAGATCAGGTGTTCTGGCTTCACAGCCAAGATCGTCTTTTTGATTTCTGTATCTCATACATTGTAGATTATGCCTATTCTTTTAGTGTGACACATATTAATGCTTTTCATTGCTCTCATTGTCACTTTTTCTAGGTCTACAGCACCAAGACAAGAGCAAGGAGTCACCATGGTACTGAAACGCACAGTATTAATAAGTCAGATTGGAGCATGAATCCCGGGCCCACTGGGAATAGATGCTGCCAGGATTTTCCATTCTGCGATTGGACACAATAGACATGGAAGGAGAAGAGGAGTGTCAGCCAACTGACTTTGCATTGGAGCCTTTTCTTGAGAAAGCAGAGTGGGTCCTAGACATTGAAGAAAAGCATTTTTGTTTATTTTTCCCCTCATCTGAGCCTTTGCCAACTGTGCAACTCTTTTTATTTTATTTTTTTATTTTTTATCTCAATACATGGTTTAATTTTTGTTTCATTTTGATTTTTTTTAACCAACCACCTTGTCAGGAAAAGATGAATCACAAATGAATATGCTCATTCTTTCAGGAATAAAATTTTATAGCTCTATGTGCATCTATTTTTGTAGAAATACAGAAAGTTTGATTTAGCATTGATGGGCTATTTTTGAGGGATGTATTTTTTTTAATATTGTAAAAATTGTTAAGTTCTGTTTAAAGAACTTGCTCTCAGAGAAGCACTGGCAAAAAAAATGTTTAAAATGCTTGTCTTTTAAGATGTCTGTGATATGCTCTGTGCTTTCTAGGTTACCTCAAGTGTCTGATAGTTTATCCCTTTTTGCAAAAGTAACACCATAGCCAAGCCGATGGAGTGCTGTATCACCTTAAATCTCAGTGAAGATTGAATTCAATGCTACCTTACTTGGCTTTGAGTAATATGTATAGCTTGAAAAGGAAGTTTTTTAATGAACACACTAAAGAAAGAATATTTGGTTACTTTGATTTCTCCCAATGAGTACTTGTAGCTTGATTTAAAAAGTGTTACATAAACCTGCAATCAGATGAAGAGTTTGCATAGAATATGTAATTCTCTTTCTAGTCCATCTGAGTTTGATAAATGGAACCTGAGGTTATATCCAACTACTGGAAAAAAGTGCATTTAATCATGCTACCTTGGAGTGCCAGTGACTTATTTTTCTCATTCCTAATTCATAGCAATTCTTAAGGTCACATATTAAGTGGAGTTTTTTTTCCTGAACATAGTTTGAAGGGATACTATTTGGGAAAGTACTAGACATATTACAAAGCCTTTAATTCAATGACTCTTTCTAATCATGTTACCTATCATTGTGAATTGAAAACTAATGTAGTGTATGTGCAATATTTTAAACATAGGTTTTTGCAAGTTTTTTTTTTGAAATCTGGGTTTAGGTGATTTAATTCTTTATAAGAAAGACACTTAGAGCAAAATGAAATTTCAATTTGAATTTATACCACAATTACTGAAATTGGGTTAACAATTTGATAATTTGTCATTTAAAATTTATTTTTGAAAACCCCAATTCAAATTGATTGGCCATCAGAATGTAAATAAGGTTAAGTTGGAATTATCAAGACCCTTCTAGAAAAAGATTATGAAAGTAGCAGTTAATGATAGTTTAAGGACTTTTAATGCTAAGTCCATTCTTTTTTCCAGGTCTTTTCAGAGATGGGTCATGTTAAAAAGTTAATGTTATAGAGAAGTTTTTTTGTGTGGTAAAAAAAAAAAAAATCTCAAATTTTTTCCATCCCTGTCTTCACCCATGTGAAATACAATATTTAGTGAAAGACCACTTTTCATCTTAAAGTGTGTATATTATGTATGTGAACATTTTAGATATAAGAACAACAAAACCTCTGCTTAGCCAGGCAGAGTTCTCACAGATAATTTTCAAATATGTTCCTTAGCTGTGTTTCATGCACTAGTTTCCTTTCCTGGAGCATCTCATGAGGTATACACTGTCCTGTGGTTTTCTTATCACTCCATCCATTGCTTTTTCTTAGCCAGACTCTCCTTAGCACAATGTGCACATTGTTACCTAATGTGAGGTCCAAACCTAAGGTATCTTCCACTTACTAATGACATGAACTTAGATTTTTTAGGGCCTGGCTTAGTTAAATGATCTACATTTTGATTTACAATTTGATATATTATAGTTGTTAGTAATTTTGCCAAAATCTGTGGAGCACGGAGTTGAATGTATCTATAAAATTGGTTTCATTTGTGTCCTCCTGAGTTTTCAAAGACAAATATTTGGTATTCCCATGGGAAGGCTCACTGGGGATTATTTATTTTTCTCTTCTTCCCTTGGAACCTATTAACTTCCTTTTTAGTGTCTCTGAGAATGGTATGGTATACCAACTCATCTAAATCATTCAATTGGATTTTCCCAGTTAAGAGAAGAAAAGTATTAACTTTCTGCTCTTATTCTCCATTGAATTGAATTAAGGAGAGAGAGCAATTAGATAGCTTCCCTCTAAATTGAGACTGTGTTCTGTGTCACTCCTGGCAACCATAGGATAAAATATTCCTTGGCTCTGCGGGCCTAAGAAAAGTTGGGGACTTAAATTCTGCTGTACATGGGAAAGATTTGTAAGTGAGAAGGGGCCTAGGTGGTGGTGGCGCAGCAAGGATTAGATTTTTGCATATGCAAGGAGTGGATCCAATCTAAGTGCAAAAAGAATGAGTGCATGTCTACAATTGTCTGGCACCCCTTACTATGATCACATTATCATTACCAGCAGAAGTTATAAAAAGATCAGTTTTAATTTAGCATGGTATTCTGAATTTATTTTAGGTTTAAAATGCTAGTACACTCTGGGTCTGGTTTGCTAACATCAAAATGATGCAGTTGAACTTAGGGTCTTCCAAACTGCTTTATTGAAGGCTGCCACCTCCTTCCTCAATTTCACGTGGAACCACTCTATCTTTGACTATTTTAGAAATTACTCAAGCTTTGTAAAAATCTGTGAACTAGCCCCTAGAAAATGATCTGATTTAGTTGACATCTAGTCTATTCTTCCACCTAAACTATCATGAGCTAAGGAACAACATAATAGTGACAAGTCGATCCTAACAGGTTATCGGTCCCTCATTGTTTATTTGAAAAGAGTGCTAAATTTTTTAAAAATCAGTGTTTCTTCTTAAGAAGGTTAACCATCCACTCCTCTATTTTTTCTTCTTTCTCATTCCTCTTAAAATTACAATATTATTTTAAGCAAAAGTGGCCAGGATTGTTTTGAATTTTGCAAATGAGAACTAGTGGATGACAAATGATTGAGGAATTAATTTCTTTAACTTTACAAGAAACTTTAAAAACGACACATCCCAGGCATTGGATTAAATGTGCCGTTGAGGAACTCATTCATTATGCACATAGTATTTGCCCATTCCTACTCTAAGTGAGACCTAGAGAATACATGACAGAATCTATCTCACTTTTACATTTATTGTCTGGTTTAATGTTACATTTGTAATTTAAAGGGACAATCAGAAACTATATTTCAAGAAACTGCATTCTATTTCTTACGGAGTGTCCCTTTGTTAGATAATATTTGCTGAATTAAGTCAATGGGGCAGTGGCATTAACTGTAGAAAAGGAAAGAATTCATGTTAGCGTTCTGATGGGGATATGAATTGAGAAGTAGAATGAATTAATGGAAAAGTGCATTGTGTTGGGCATTAGGTAATTCTCTGAATTCTGGCTTAAGCACAATTAGATATATGTGATTTGGGGGTTTATTTATTTATCTCCTGAGTAAAGTGGGATAATAATACCTACTGGCAGGCTGTGAAGATTGAAAATCATATATATGTATATAAAATCCATCATCAGCTCATAGTAGATGTTCAATAAATAACAGCTATCACTCATGTCTATCAGTTGAGTAAGTAGGTCATAAAACTGAGCTCCCAAATGTCCTCTCTCTTTACTTCCCATACCCATTTCTGCAGCAGTAGATATATCACTGTGCTTTTCCATAACAAATTAATGCAAGAGAATCTTTGCCTTCTACTGGGTGTTGAAGATAAAATGTAAAATTCTTAATTATCTCTAATTTTTGAGTGTGCCATTTATGAAGGAAATAACCTCTTAGTGGTATCTAGGTTCAACTCTGAGTTTTCTTACTTATTCCAGCATTGGATTCATCTAGGACCCTGAGTATTATTTTCTCCAAAATTAAGGCAACAGGTTTATTAAATCACCATAGTTATTGTTTTTCAGTTATATTTGGGGCTTCCTTGGCACCTGGAATAAAAACATCTTTTTTGAAGTTACTCCTTTTTTTTTTCTACTTGCCATGGAGGAAAAACTGCAAAATATGGTGGAAAAAAATTGTCTGCATGTGAAAGGGAGAAAAAAGAAAAAAACAGAACCCTTTAAGATCTCAGTCAGCAGATTTACTCTGCTTGAGAAAAAAAGAAACAACTTTATTGGAAGCAGATGTTGACACTGTGTCGGTTATTGAAGATGGAAAGAGTTCAGTTGAACCATTGCAGTTACAAAGGGGTATTGATGGCAGTTAGAATTCCTGTGATTGATCACCTTCACAACAGACAGAAGGACAGCAGAAAGCAGAAACTGTGGGACCAAGACTGTAATCAGCCTGCCAATTTTAATATGCAGGACCTAAGGATGCAGTTTTGTTTTGTTTTATTCTTTCATCCAGGATAAAAGACACATCTTTGAGAAAATGTAAGCCTTGTTTGAGAGAGAAATTAAAATGTATTTCCTAAAATCTTGGCCCAAGAACCATTTAGTATTAAAGCATTAAAACTATTATTAAAGTTGTTTTAGAAACATTAGGTTAAAGTTTTTGTTCAGTGATGTATATAGTAAGTGAATCTGTAAACTACATAAAGGTGGATGACTCTGGAGATTGGGGTACAGGTGGGACCTGCAAGGAGACTTGAGTCTCAATAGCCTCAAAATGTTAATTATCTTAGTAACTTGGTCACAGAACAGATTTTCAGAATTTTTCTGTAGTTTTTTCTTTCTTTTAGTGCTCTCTGGGAATATTACGTATACACTTTTCCAAAGTATAGAAATAGTCATTATTATTAAACTATCATACTTTTCTTATTTCTTTTATTGTCCATTGTGCTTTTTTTGTTTGTGTGAAAATATTGTTATAGTTTCAAATAACTGATCAAACTATCTTGAGATTGCAAATGAATTTAGTCCAATGAATTTATCTATCACCCTTTTAAAATTCCAAGAAATAGTAAGTGTAACTTGCCAATTCCATTGTATAAGTAAACAGTGACACTTTCTAGAAAAGTGCAGGTTGCCATCAATTAGCTTTCTTTCAAACTGTTTCTGGACTACTAAATTTTGATTTAAGAATGTCTTTTACTATATAAGATTCTTTATTTAGCTTTTTTGGTATATGCGTAAGATGTGAACTTTTAAAATGATATCTCTTTATACTAATAGAGATGTACATTTTTTCCTATCCTGTGGCAAGGGCAAAAATTAATGATTATTTACATAATTGATTTAATTTCTTAGGCTATTTACAATCTTGGATATTATATTTGATTTCAAAATACTATTCCATATATTTTAACGGATTAACAACATAGGGAAGGATTTTCATGTGAATTATTTGTATCATTTTAAAGTGCATATATTGAAAGGAAAACACAGATTTAATTTTGTTTTCATCATATAAATCTAAGTAAGATGTACTTTTGTAAAAAAATACATAGTATGTTAAACTTATATTTGTTACTTGGTTAGGTAAACTGAAAATTAATGCTAGAAATATCTCACAACCTTGAAATACAGTCAAATTCCAGATTTGTTAGTTTTATGAGCAATTTTATGCTATCTTAATTTTACATTTCCAGAAGGATAAATGAATCTTAGCTATATTGTCATTCTTAATTTACAAAAAATAGATGTAATTCATAAAATTTTTGGCTTTAAAACTATTATAAAATCATATTTTCCCCCTGTTTTTCTTGGGGTTGGGGAAAGAGGCATTTTCATATTTCTATTCACTTTTCAAATGCAGGTCTCATAACTATGTGTTGATGATATAAGATAATGGAGGACTTTGTAATAAAAATAAATGTCTTCAATTTGTTCAATAAATAATTTAATGTGAACTTAATGTTTATATTTAATGTAGCATTTTGTTTTAATTTGTATTTCTTGACTCTTAACTAAAGCTCTCTGTTTTCTTTTTATTTAAGCAACTTGTAAATATCTTTGGAAATTAAAACATCATAGGTTTTTTTTAATGAGGTTTAGTTAATTTTTAGAGCCAAGAAATGTATGTTACAGAGAGAAATAGGTTATAAAACAATTGTTAATAATGGACAAGCAAGTGAAATGGGCTGTATTAAATAATGAGGGAAGCTTATGAATCTTTTAATACAATATTTCTAAAGTTATAGATAGAATCTTTGGGAGAGAGACATTTATTTTATTTTATATTTTTTGCATTTGTGGATACAGATGAGCAGTATGGAAAAATAAACCAAACTTTCCCAACAACTCTTTGAAATGCACCTAGAAGGAAGTCCAAGACCTGATATTTTTAAAGGAAGCTAGAATTTCCCTACCTGGGACTTCTATTTCCTTATTAAATGAATCTTTAATGTGAAAGTGCAAAGTCTGAAAATCAGTATTGAAATCAGTAGTGCCTCCAGCATTACAGGTGAAATAACTTGGCACAGGCTTTTTAACAGTCTGCATACCTTTAGACCAGACTAGTGTCATAAGTTTCCTATGGATGCTGTAAAAATTACCACAAATTCAATGGCTTCACACAGCACAGATGTATTACCTTATGGCTCTGAAGGTCAGACATTTGGCCCTGGCCTCAGTGGGCTAAAATCAAAGTGTCAGCTGCATTCCTGGATACTCCAAGGCAGAATCTGTTTCGGTGCTGTTTTCAGGATCTCCAGTCCTTGGCTAATGGCCCCCTTCCTCCATCTCCAAAGCCAGCAATTTCGGGTCAAGTCCTAATATGGCATCTCTCTGACCCTCTTTGTCTCCCTCCTACACACTTAAGGACTTTTGTAATTACATTGGCTTTACCTGGATAGTCTGGGATAATCTCCCCATTTCAGAGCCCTGGATTTAATTCCACCTGCGAAGTCCTTAAATGTTAGGCAACATGTTTACAGATTTCAATAATATTTTTTCATCAGCTTTGTAGTCTGAGGGAATTTACTGTATCACTGAAACTAGCAAGGCTTGTTCCATGTTTTCAAAGGTCATTTGTGCAAGATTCATCTTCCATTAAATAATCGCATATAAAGGAAATTCCTGTTGCTCTCTTAAACATCTCACGTGGTTATTACAGTACCTTGGGATCCAAAGGGTTATGTGGTATTTATTTCAGACAGGCACTCAGGGGGGTGGAGACGGGACATCTGGTGCAGATTCTTCCTAGCTGAAGTGTGTTTTCTTTGGGGACAATCACTACCATTTAATTGTTTTGCTTCCTTTTTTGGGAACACATGCCCATTCTGTGATGTTCTAAGTCCCCAAGCATCTCATTTGACTTGCTTATACACATTTGACTAAATATCTATATATATGACCACATTGACGTGGTAAAGCTTTTGTATTTCTGTCTAGATTGAATCATTGCATCTGTTATCAGTTAAGCAGTGGAAAAACTGCTATGGAAAGCCAACATGTTTTGATCAATTTAATGTGTAAAGTAGGTACCTTTACTGTAAAATGCTGTTAATAAGTGAGCTAGACTCTCTTAAAAACAACACTCAAGAACAACTGCTTTACTTCCCATACCAACTTTGGCTGTGGCTGAATGAACACCAGCATTGATCTTTTCGTTGCACTTGCACAAGAGACTATTTGCAGGGAGCCAAATATAGCAACAGAGGATTTAATATCTTGCCAAAAAATACAAAATCTGTTCCCCTTTAAGCATGACACTCTATCCTTTTCTTGTGGATCTTGCTAAAAGGAAAATATAGCTTTAAACAACCCCATTCCTTCTGCTGGAAGTTTCCTAATCTTTTACAAATGGACTATGTGTGGTTTTATGGTGTTTTACGTTTCCAAAAGAAAATGGCTGTATGAGAAAGCTATCCAGTGTTACTATTTTTTTTTTTTTTACAAAACAAACAAAAAGTTATAAATTAAAGATGAGAGTCAATAGCAATACTTTGGTGGCTTCAGGACTAACCAAGGATCACTGTATGATTATGTTTTATTTTATATTGAACCAAAAATAGCAATTTAAAGATAGACAAGATCAGGCGCGTTCAGGGTGGTATGGCTGTAGACTAAAGATAGAGAGCAGGAAGACAGCTCTGGGGGTTGGGGGTGGGGGTGAGAGTTGTGGGGCGAATGGAGGGATGGAACAAAAAAGAAAAAAAAGAGAGAATACATGGACAATAGTGTGATGATTGCAGGGGTGAGGGGGTGGATGGAGGTGGAAGAGGTCATAGAAGGGATGAATGTGGATGGGAAAAATTAAATTAAAAAAATGATTTTTACCAAGAAGGTGCCTTCTTTTCTTAGAACAAGAGTGTTTCGCTCTGAATGCTGTCTGAGTGGTAGATGGACTGATCCAGATTTCTCTATAATGTGGGTAATGACTGATTATTCTGCTACACTTATGATGTATACACAAAATTTTAAAACAGTTTTGCAAACATCACCAAGAAAATAAGCTTTCCACAGTAACAGCTTTACCAGACATCTCTGTGTGGGATTTTAAAACAAACACAAAGCTGTTTGGAAATACTTGGTATACGTAAATATGCTAAATATGCTGAACACTGCTAACAGCTGCAGGGTGTACTCTCTCATCCTTGAGCAGAATATTTTGGTGGCAGTGGTGCTTATTTCTTCCACCCTGGCTTGTCATTCCCTACCCGCTTTGTCTCCACCCACGCCGCCATCCACAATATCCTCCAAAAGCACATACTTCCCCTCCTTCCCCCTCCCCTCTGCTTCCACACTGCCTGCAAGAGAATCAGTGCAGTAGATCCACTGGAAAAGGTGGGTTGTGTCCTGGAGGAATGTTTCAGTTACACAATGTAGTAAAGGCTGAGCTTTGAGGAACTTGCTTGCACTTGCTCTGACACCCGCCCGTACACAGCCCAGACACTCTGCAGGCCAGATTCCATTAGGGCTTGTCATTGCAGGGGAGCAACAGTCTAGTTGAGAGTGGCCTTCTGCCATGATGATCCTAAAGATCACAGAATAATCATTTTAAGTGTGTGGTGTCAGGTTCTGTAACATCAAGAGGTTCATTCATTTATGAAAAAAGCATATGCCTTCCTGCCTGCAGCCAAAAAGAAGGGAGGACCCAAGAGAAATAACGGAAGTCTCTTCTTGCAGGACTTTGATAGGTTTGTAGAGGAAAAGGTAGCAGATGTGAAGAAAGAAAACCTGGTTCCTCAGACCAATTTCTCTGGTAATTTGTTGATATTATTCAGTCCCATATTTCCTCAGTTTCCATATTTGTCAGGTAAAAATCAAATAAAATGGTAAATATCAGCTGTTTCGAGAAAACTAAAAGTACTATATAGATACAGAGATAGGAGCTGACATTTATTCAAAGTCTCCTATATACCATGAACATTATATGGATTTAAAAGAATTCCTACAAATAGCAATATGTAGATAGCATTATTGGAGAGGCAGTAAGCAACATAAAAAGAAGATTTGAGATTTAGTGATGCTACTTGAAGCTGTATGTCCCTGGGTGATTTCCTTAACTTCTCAAAATCTGTGTGTTCATCTGTAAAATGAAGATATTAAAAGTGACTAGTTATTAGAGTTGTTATGAGGATTAAAGTATATAAATGATTTAGCATTAAGTAAATACTAGTTTTATTAATCATTTTATTAGTAATTTAGAGCATTGAGGAACTCATCAAACACTTGCCCAAGGGCATTATTCTACAGTGACAGAGTCAAGATTCAAACATTTTAACAAAAAAACACACAAAAATCTTAGAACCCCATAATGCCCCCCCCCCCGGAAAGTTGTTGCTATAGTCCATCTGAAAGTATTTTTTATGAACATATCTTAATACTCCCTTGTGCGATCCATGTCCTACATGGTTCAGGGTTCAGGATCTGGAGAAGGGCCGCGTGCAAATGACAGAGACTAAACAAGAAATAATAATTTGGAAATATTGAGGCCAGGTGGAAAGTCCAACGCAAGGGGAAGGACTTCCACTGGTGCCCAGGCCTTGCCAACCTTTTATTCAATTTTGGATACACATATAGCCCTTAGGCAGGCAATTCCAGCAACAGACAGACTATCTTAAAGGTCGGTAAATATTAGTAAAGATTTACTCTGAGACTGTTTGGTCAGGAAATTGCTTGAGCTACCATTGTCTCGACTAAACAATTGGTGCATAGCTCTGGCCCTTGCCAGGGCTCAAGGTTCATCAGCGTTCTGGGCCCCTTGTTTACACTTCTCTGATAGTGAAGACAATGGATAGCTTCGAACACTCCCTTGGAACAAAAGAGATAATAGGAGGACCTGACAGTGGCCAGAAAGGGAAGGGAACGTTAGAAGAGTGAGCAAGAGTAATATGGCTGAAATAAGCCAAATAGAGCTATGACAGATTTTGCAATTGCAGACATTCTTTAAAACTTGTGGCTACAGAAAGAACTAATTCAACATATTCTGGTCTGAGATATCATGGTTATTTTTCCAGTCAACTTCAAATCTCATTCAAACAATGAATAGTGGGTTGAAAGAATTACAACATTTTGTTTTGACATCTTATTTTTTTCATCTGAGAATGTCAACTCCCCAATATCTTTACTGATGATTTCTTGTTTTGTCTGCTAAAAATATCAAAATTACATTTTAATTCTGATTTATTTTTATAATCAAAGTAATGTTTGATAGTATGCTCATTTTGCTCACCCTGAATGTTTGCTGGGGTAAGACAAAAGTGATAAATCATTTAAAATATATTATCCTGGACAGCTTTCCTGTCAGAAAGCTAAGATGTTGAAAGAAGATTTGGTCTGTATGACTGTTGGTTGAACATCATGATGTGCACCAAAAGGTCACTGGTTTGATGTTTCTCAATCACATTGATATTTTTCTCTCTCTCCCTCCCTCTTTCTTTCTCCCTAAAATCAATAAAAAATATTGAAAAAATATTTGGTTTTAGTCTTCTTACCCCCCCTCAACTTGTCAGTTGTTTAATGTAAATAAAATGACTCTTCTGCATTAGTAAAAAAATATATAGTAATATCTATATTATAGAGTAGAATGTGGATTAAATGATATTATGTACAAAAGTCTGTTAAATGCTGGACTTCCTAGGCAGCTTGGGATGTTACATGTCAATTACCAATGTTTATTAGGCACCCGTGAGAAGAAACTATACAAAAGTTGCCTCATTGAATCTTCAGCACAGTTTTCCAAGGGAGTATTTCCTTTTTCTATGAACAATTTAATTTGAATTCACAGGTCATATTATATTAATCGGCATTTTGAAAAACAGAAAATAAGTTGTTGTTGTTGTTTTTTGCTTAATTTCTTCACCTTTTTCACCTAGACCCCTCTACTCCTCTTTGGCAGCTCTCAGTCTGCTCACTATATCTATGAGTCTGTTTCTATTTTGTTTATTAGCTTATTCTGTTCATTAGATTCCGCATGTAAGTGACATCACATGGGACTTATCTTTCTCTGATTGACTTATCCATATGGGCCTTCTTAGTCCTACATTACAGATGAGAAAACTGAGTAGTAGAGATTTTAAATAATTTGCCCAAATGAGAATCAGGAATGAATGCTCAGCCTTTTCCACTGTGACAAGTTGCCTTTCAATCTACTAAACAATTAATATTGAGTACCTGCAGTTTGCTCTGTATCCCATATGAAATGTGAGAGTATAAAGACCCTACCCTGGGTGATTGGTTACCTGGCATCTAAGTTTCTTATCCCACAACGGAGCTGTGCTACCTGAACTAAATCACAGGTCACCTAATTTCATGACTGAGCTATCATGATGAGTAATTGGAAAATCTAGTCCAATTTCTGCATCAGAAATCAGGTTATCGGACATTTGTGGAATAGAGAAAGCTCATTCTCTTCTTTCAAATTCCATGGAAATGAAGCAGGAGAAATCTCCCCACTCTTAAAACCCCAGAACTTAAAGTGTGTGTTTGTATAACATACTTTTTCCTTCTCCATTTAGTTTTCCTACAGAGTCAACTGTATAGTCTAACAGTGCTAATATAAGTAAAATAAAGTAGAGATTTCAGTCCCTAAGGGCTGCAGTCTTGAAGCCATATGGATGTTAAATCCTTTCCCTTGACAATTGACAGTGGTTATGGTGTCTGTAGTGACTAGTTGAAATAAGTCAAACTACCTTATCAGTCAGTGGGCGTTCATAAAGCAAGTCTTGGAAATGTCAGCTTGTTCATAGAAATATTCTTAGGTGCAAGCACTGCTCCCTGCTCTCTGCTGTGCGTTTGGGGCTGTGAGGCTCCTGAACTTGTCTTTTTTCTGGCTCCGTGATTATACCTTTAAACTCTCTGATGCTGATCTTTTTATTACACTACCCAGAAGAGGTGTTTACCTGCTTTGCTCATAATAGGTCTTTTCTGTCCCAGTCCTGCTGAGCTCTGGCTCCAGGAATGAACCAGGATCAGGCTGTCCTGAAGCCTGGAAGGAATAACTTTGGAAAAGTTAATCACCCAGGGGAGTTTGGGTCTAAAACTCATAAAAGTTGGTGGGGAGGGGTTTTTAAGAGAAGAAGAATACAGCCATGGCTGGTGTTTCTCAGTGGTTAGAGCATTGGTTTGTGTACTGAAGGGTCTTGGATTTGATTCCTGGTAAGGGCATATACCTGGGTTGCAGGTTTGATCCCTGGCCTGGTTGGGACAGGTGCAGGAGCAACCAATCAATGTGAATGTGTCTCTCTCTCACATCCAGTGATGTTTCTCTCTCCTCTCTTTCTCTCCCCTTCCCTCCATCCCTTCCACTCCCTCTCAAAAACAAACAATAAAACGCAAAGAAAGACAATAAAAAAAAAACAATTATTGGATGAGGATTAACAAAAAATAAATAAAAGAATACACAAATGAATCCTAAGTTGTGTATAAAACTAAATCTTTATTTAGAATGAGAGATCAGCCCTAGCCGGTTTGGCTCAGTAGATAGAGTATAGCCTGCGGACTGAAGGGTTCAGGTTCAATTCTGGTCAAGGGCACATGCCCTGGTCTCGGGTTAGATCCCCAGTAGGGGGCGTGCAAGAGGCAGCCGATCAATGATTCCCTCTCATCATTGATGTTTCTCCCTCTCCCTCTCCCTTCCTCTCTGAAATCAATGAAAATATATTTTTTAAAAATTTTCAAAAAAGAATGAGAGATCAGAACTAACAATTTGGAAATCTAATGGATACTGTAAACACAAAAGCCATGTGAATTTGTACTGACTATCTGCTTAAGACACATGTACAATGTAACATACTACTCTTCCAACAGCTTGCTTCTATCTTAACAGTTCAATGTGTTTCTTTTTCACTATCCTCTTACATTTGCTGGTAGAACACTCATAGGACCTGTTCAGAGATTAATATAAATCAGTTCAGTGAGGGGTTGAAACATTACCAGATGCTAGTCATATACTAGGACGTGATTATTTAATTATACCTGGACATGTTTGAGAATGTTATAAATCTAGCTAAATGCATCTACCAACTCAGTTTTTCCTTAGCTGGAGTCCCACCACTGCACAAGGGAAGGTGTGATGGAGGGAACATCTGAGTGAAAGAATGTTCTTACATGATGATAGTTCAAATAGGTTATTTTTTAAAATTGCTGAAACATATAAATATTAGGATTCATTCCAAGGCCATGGGAGGGGTCTGTGCAATTAAGGAACCCTGAAGCTTTAGTCTCATTAGGTCAGTGCAGATCTATCTACACACATGCCACTCAAGCATGAGCCCGCGGTAAGAAAGGAAGGCCTACCTACAAGGGCATTGGTGTGTGGCCTTGCATTTTTGATTTTCTGGTTCCTATCTGTTACAGTACATTGAACTACAAATCCAAAGATAATAAGAGAGTTCCATTAGAATAGCCAAGATTTAAAAAGATTTCAGGTTGAGAGAGGGAGGCAGAAGGGAAAGCTGAAAAAAAAAAATTGGAAGGAATTCAATAGGGACAAACAAGGAAAAAACAATTTGCAAGATGACTCTGAACTGAAGAATGTGTGTGCTAATAACCTGAAGCTGGGAACAGTGAGGAATGAGTTACAAAGCTAAGAAGCAAAGCAGTCTTATTCCTTTTAAGAATAAAAAAGGAGATATGATGTTTACAACTATTTATGACCACAAACCAGAACGATATCACATGAATGAAGTCTTACTGTATAACTAAAGCATTTCTGAAAGAATGCTTTCTTAGATTATCTGAAAAAAAAAGAAAAAAAGGATTCCTGACCTAGTTCTGTCATTAACAACCTACGTGCTTCTGGAAAAAATAATTATTAAATTTCCTCACCTATAAACTTGGGACAGTAAAAGTAGACAATATCTTAGACTCATCTAGTTCTAAATATCCTGTGCTTCTACATGTATTTTCTTTAAATATATCAATACTATAACCAATTTAGACTTCAGAATTACTATTTTCCTGGAGCTACAACACCTTTGAAAGAGGAACATAATTGAAAAGATTATTTGACAACTTCAGATGTCTATGGAAGTCTGAGCTATAAAAATTCAATAATGACAATGTTGTATAGAGTGGAACAAAGAAAAATTCCAATGACTCCCTTTGCAGAAAATGCCATGCCATGTATGTAATCTGAAGGGAGGGGGGTGGGAAGACACATGATTCCCTTAGGAATTTGAAACCCTAGAGTTTGTATTTTTAACACAGTTTATTCCTCAAGGAGCCAATATTCAAACCTGTGTATAATTTAGACTTTTTTTGCTCATCCCATGTGTTCCACATGATGGTTTGAATTACTCAGTGGTGGGAAATAGAAATGTAGAATTAAAAAAACACACAGAACATTCCTATTACTAATTATGTTCAACCCTGGAGACAAAGTAACAGACATGTGCCATTAAAGACATAACAGCCTTGCTCCTCCTCACTTTACATGGTTTAAAAAAACAAACTCCTCACGATTTGTCCTTCATTTTAACAATCCATGTTGGCTTCTATGACTTCTACTGGGAAACTCATAATTGAGTACATTTCAATATTGGTGAACATTTGTTGGTACTTAATTTCTGGGTATCTAAATTTCATGTAATTACCTACAGTCATCCCTACTTCCATCAGCAAGAACAATTTATCACTTGCCACCTCCTTGTGATGCCATCTCACATGTTGAATAAAACAAATTAAAGAAATACAATCCCTGAGCTCTATAAGCATCCTCAACCTCTTTGGTCTGGCTGTGCCAGGTGTTAGGATTTCTATCATATCTTTGTTAATAGTTTTGACAAATTAATTAGATTTTTTTCATGTCTCATAAATGTCTGTTTTTCCTCAATTTCTTCCTCCTGGCAAATGTCCTAATGAATTCTTGGTCAGTTCTCACTTTTCTAATAGTTTTATTATAGGTCAATTGGCATATGGAGCCTGGCGCCCCCTCCACTGGGCACTGGTAGGTGCTAGAGCAGTCTACACCTAGGTGGAGGGAGGAATTATTTCTCATCCTGAATAAACCTATCTTTTCTGGAAAGGGTAACCACATTTGTTTCTTGCAACTCTGGGGACTCTTTGCTATCAGATGTCTTCCTGTACCTTCCAATGCTATCCTCAGTAGCACTGGAAGATTAGCCCTAGCACTGGCAGGAGACTGGCATGTGAGGCCAGGAGGTAGGGAGAAACCAAAATATTTCTCTTACTCTCACTTGACTTTGGACATTTCTGGTAGCTGCTATGTCTCCAGCAGTGACTAGGTTTCTCTGTGGTCTCAGCTCCTGCCACACTCCCAGATCCTGTCAGGTACTCTTGGCCTCTGTCTCCTGTAATATAGCTCTTCATTTTTATTTGGGAGTGGCTCCCTGATGTTGCTAATCTGGTTTGCTTCACCATCTCCTTAGCTTTATCATCACTGTGTCACCAGTTTCCTGCACTGAACTTGCGATTATAGGTACTCAGAGAGGTTTCCATTCACCTGGTTGGAATGTGGCATATAAGCTTTTGCCTATAAGGAATTGTCCCAGGAAACAAACCCTCAAGAATGGATTGTGGCATAGTTACTCACAAGTTAAAGCCTGAGTATAGGAATGACCCTCTTGAAGGCAGAAAGGAGAATTTTAGTAATCTATGGTATGCAATGATGTCACAATCACCTGAAGTGTTAGGGCTCTAAGACACCAGGTAATCTGCTGAACTTGGCCACTGTGGCAGTGGCAATGGTTACAAGTATTGTCAAGGGTAGAAAGTATTTGAGACAGCACTGAATGGTTTCCGAGAGAGAGAGAGAGAGAGAGAGAGAGAGAGAGAGAGAGAGGATCAATGAGAGAGAGAGAGAGAGGATCAACTCAAGATTTTGAATTATTAGCTTAAGATATCGGTAGGAAAACAGAGACCTTCATGAGACCATTAAATGAAAAAAACTAATTCATTATAGAGACAGGGTAGACATGGTTGAAGATTAGGGCTAAAATTGTATGGTACCATTTGGAGAATAGTGAAGCAGATTGGTCAGACAACTTTGCCAAGTTTCTTAGTGAAAAAGGAATGATTCCCTTAGACATGGGCAGAAACATAAGAATGTTCTTAGGTAAGTTGGAAACTCTGGATCCCCATAATTAAACAAATATCCTAATTGAATCCCAAAATTTGTTTGCCAGTTGAAACAACTCCCTTCCTCTTTCTGAGAAAATTAGCCTTTTTTTTTCATCATCTACCCACTTCACACCTCATTGCCTTTGACACAAAACTAGTGTTAGATTCCACTAAGACCCAGGGGAGAATCACTAGTTATTTTGGGCAAAGATAGCCTACACATCACAGGGACTGCAAGAACTTGCTCATGTTTATCATTTGGAACTTGAGAGCATGTACATGTTAGACTAAGGCAGTGGTTCTCAACCTTCTGGCCCTTTAAATACAGTTCCTCATGTTGCGACCCAACCATAAAATTATTTTCGTTGCTACTTCATAACTGTAATGTTGCTACTATTATGAATCATAATGTAAATATCTGATATGCAGGATGGTCTTAGGCGACCCCTGTGAAAGGGTCGTTCAACTGCCAAAGGGGTCGCGACCCACAGGTTGAGAACCTCTGGACTAAGGGATTGGAATAGAAAGTTAGTTTGTCTGTATGCTGGATACAGGGTTTAATATACTAAGTGATCAGCTAGAAATGGCTCTAACAGGGTACTTGCTTAACTGACTAAAGCATGGTTTCTGCAAAGGGCCATTATTAATAAGGTCAAGATGCCAGAGCTTTCCTGTAATTGTTTAGAGGAAGTAATCAACAGACTTACAAATTTGGTAATGTTAGACTAAAGTTACCTTGTGCAACTTGCTTTCTCTTCCTAGGACAATGTTGCCTGAAAGTTACAGAAAACACTCCCATCCCTGGGGCATTGAGAAATGCATTCTGAGGGAAATAGCAAGATCCTTGAAATCTTGGTTTGGCTGTGATTATAGAATGGGGATGATGGTGGGAGTTGCCACCCTTGACAGAGTACACATGATTTTAATGAAAATGGTGGGGTTCCAGAAAGACAGGCCAGATGTCAGCACTTAAGCATCAGTGATAAGAAGGCTCAATTACCATAACTGACTGTAAGGATGAACTGCCATTCAGAGTATTTTAGCTTCTGTGGATCTGGGGCATGGCAAATTGGTTACAGGGTACTATAAACAAAGTAAACTATCATAAAATATTACTTGATCTATATTACAGGAAATGAACTTAGTCTGGGGAGCAGAAATGATATTGGAGTCATTGCCATGTATAAGAAGTCATGGCCTCTCACCCAGTACCTTCCCCCAAACTAGTCCATAAACCTGAACCCCTTAAATGAAGGAGAAACATGGTTCCCTTGAGGAAGATTCTACAACACTGTTGTGTGTACAGAATGTAAATCTTCCTCCAAGCATCCTCTGAAGGGGCAGGTGGCCATTTTGCCCATGACCCTGCACTAGAGAAAGAGAAGATCCCAGACACTGAGTTGACACTGATCCCTGTAGATCTGAAATGCATTATGGCTCACTACAGCCTATGGAAGTTCACTGGTGAATGGAGTTTGGGATCAAATCTATATCACAGTGGAGCTAATGGATCAGTGGATCTATGCTTTGATTATTTTCCCAGTTCCTGATTACATAGTTGGGTTAAGAAAATGACAGATGCCTGCATTGACCACTATGAAAAGAAAGGCTCAATGTTAGCTCTTGGTTTAATTAAATAGTAAACCAAAAGCAAGACTTCAGCTCTGTAGGAAATAAATATGTATTATATCAGTTTTTTTTCAAATATTTTTATTGTTGATAGTATTACAGATATCTCCCATTTGCAACCCGCTTCGCCCCCTTCTCCCAGATCCTACTTACCCCTCACCCAGGTCTTCACCACCCTATTGCCCATGTCCATGTGCTATGCATGTAATTATAAAGTTCCTTGGTTTACCCATTCTTGTCCCACCAATCCCACCTTGAGGTATGTCAGTCTGTTCCATGCCTCCCTGATTCAGTCTTATTTTGTTGGTCAATTCCTTTTGTTCATTAGATTCCACAAATAAGTGAGATCATGTGATATTAGTCTTTCTCAGTTTAGCTTATTCCAATAAGCTAAACCTGTGTATAACTTAGCATAATATTTTCCAGGTCCATCCATGCTGTCCCAAGGGTAAGAGATCCCTCTCTTTTACAGCTGCATAGTACTCCATAGTGTAAATGTCCCACTTTTACATCCATTCATCTACTGATGGGCACTTAGGTTGTTTCCAAGTCTTAGCTATTGGAAATAATGCTGCTATGAATATAAGAGTGTATATATTCTTTCTGATTGGTGTTCTGGGGTTTTTAGGATATATTCCCAGAAGTGGGATTGCTGGATCAATTGGAAGTTTCATTTTTCATTTTTTGAGGAAACTCAATACCGTTTTCCACAGTGGCTGCACCAATCTGCATTGCCACCAACAGTGAACTAGTGTTCCCTTTTCTCCACCAGCACTTGTTATTTATGGATTTTTTGATGACAGACATTTGGACAGGTGTGAAGTAATATCTCATTGTGGTTTTAATTTGCATTTCTCGGATTAATGACTGAGCTTTTTTTTTTTTCATGTGTCTCCTAGCCATTTGTATGTCCTCTTTGGAGAAATGTCTATTCAGGTCTTTTTCCCGTTTTTAATTGTATTGTTTGGTCTTCTTTTCATTGGGTTGTATGAGTACTTTATATATTTTAGATAACAACCCCTTATCAGATGTATCATTGGCAAATATATTCTCCCATTCAGTGGATTCCCTTTTCAAATTGATGGTGGGTTTTTGTTTGTTTTGTTTTGCTGCTTTATTTTGATGTAGTCCCATTTGTTTATTTTCTCCTTAGTTTTATTTGCCTTAGGAGATGTATCCGTAAATATTTTGCTACCTGAGATGTCAGAGATTTTCTGACTATGTTCTCGTCTAAGATTTTTATGGTTTCATGCCTTACATTTAAGTCTTTTATTCACCCTGAGTTTATTTGTATGTATGGTGTAAGTGGGTGGTCTAGTTTCATCTTTGTGCATAGTCTGTTCAGTTTTTCCAGCACCATTTGTTGAAGAGACTATCTTTACTCCATTGTATGTTCTTGCCTCCCTTGTCAAATATTAAGTGAGCATAAAGGTTTGGGTCCATTTTGGGGGACTCTGTTCTGATCCATTGGTCTATATGCCTATTCTTGTGCCAGTACCAGGCTGTTTTGGTTATGATGGCTTTGTAGTATAGCTTGATATCTGGTATTGTGATCCCTCTAAGTTTGTTCTTTTGTTTTCTAGATTTCTGCAGCTATTTGGGGTATTTTATGGTTCCATATAAATTTTTGGAATATTTGTTCTAGCTCTGTGAAGTATGCCATTGGTATTTTAACAGGGATTGTGTTGAATCTTTAGATTGCTTTGGGTAGTATAGACATGTTAATGTTAATTCTTCTAATCTCTGAGCATGGTATACAGTTCCAGTTGTTTATATCTTCCTCTATTTATTTTTTTAGTATCCTATAGTTTTCCAAGTACAGGTCTTTTACCTCCTTGGTTACGTTTATTCCTGGGTATCTTTTTTTTTTTTTTTTTTTTTTTTTTTTCCTCCTTCATACTAGTCCCAAGCAGGATCCTAACATCTGTCCTCCTCCTCAAACCTCAGATTGATTTTCTATGTACAATATCATGTCATCTGCAAATAATGACAGTTTTACTTCCTCCTTTACAATTTGGATGACTTTTATCTCTTCTTGTCTGATTGCTGTGGCTAGGACTTCCAGTACTATGCTGAATAAGAGTGGTGAAATTGGATATCCTTGTCTTGTTCCTGTTCTTAAATAACGTGCTTTTAGTTTTTTCCCGTTGAGTATTATGTTGACTGTAGGTTTGTTGTATATGGCCTTTATTATGCTGAGGTATGATTTTTTTAATTCCCACTTGAGTGTTTTTATTTTAAAAAAAAGGGTGCTGGACTTTATTGAATGCTTTTTCTGAATCTATTGATATAATCATGTGGTTTTTATTTTTCAATTTGTTTATGTGACATTTACTGATTTGTGAATATTGTAACTGCCTTGCATCCCAGAATAAATCTCACCTCATCGTGGTGAATGGTCTTTTTAATATATTGCTGAATCCGATTTTAGCATTTGCGTTCATCAGGAATATTGCCCTGTAAATATTCTTTCTTTATAGTGTTTTTATCTGGTTTTGGAATTAGGATCATGCTGGTTTTATAAAAAGAGCCTGGAAGTGTTCCTTCCTCTTGAATTTTTTGGAATAGTTTGAGGAGGATAGGCATTAGTTCTTTGAATGCTTGGTAAAATTCACCTGTACATCCACCCAGTCCAGGATTTTTGTTTGCTGGAAGTTTTTTAATTACTGCTTCAATTTCATAGGTTGTTATTAGCCTACTCAGGTTTTCTGATTCTTCCTGATTGAAAATTAGCAGATTGTATGTTTCTAAGAATTTGGCCATTTCACCTAGGTTGTCCAGTTTGTTGGCATATAGTTGTTCATAATATTTGCTTACAATCCTTTGTATTTCTGTGGTGTCCGTTGTTATGTCACCTCTTTCATTAATGATTTTATGCATTTGGGCCCTCTACATTTATTGATGAGTCAGGCTAGGGGTTCACCAATCTTGTTTATCTTTTCAAAGAACTAGCTCTTGGATTTATTGTTCTTTTGTACTGTATTTTTTAGTCTCTGTCATTTATTTCCACTTTGATCTTTATTATTTTCTTCCTTCTACTTCCTCTGGGCTTTTCTTGCTGTTCTCTTTCTAGTTTTAGGATTAGTTTTAGTTTTAGGATTAGATAGTTTATTAGTCTTTCTTGTTTCTTGAGATAGACCTATCGTGCTATGAACTTCCCTTTCTAAGGGTATGTTGGAATATTCTCTCTACTATGAAGGCTAGGTTGCTGCAACTTGCCTCTCAGGAGAAATAACTCTTGTGAAACAAAATTTATCTTTACAGAAATAGATACATATTCAAGAAGTGGATTTGCCTTACCTGTTCACCTTGTTTCTTTCTGTGGCACCACCACCCATGCAATTATAGAGTGCCAGACTCATCCTCATGGTATTCCACACCACATTTCACAACCAGAGAAGAGAGTGATGAACCCACACCCATCAGATTTAGTTAACGAGCTGATATGGTAGAGTAGTAAAATGGGTGAAAATACAATTTCGAGGTCACTGGGGAGGAAATACCCTACAAAGTTAGTTTTGTATTCTTACAAATTTTGTTCAACTTGCTTGGAAACAGTGACAAATGTGTGGTACTCTTGTCCATAGTCAGAATGCACTGGTCTGGGAACAAAGTCAGGGAAGTGGGAGTGAGCCTTCTTAATACTATATCTACAAACCTAATAATGGCATGTCTAGATGGTCCTGGAGGCTCATTTTTTTCTCCCCCCTTTTGGTGTCTTAGGAGAGATGACTCAGTGGTACTGAAGTCCTATAGAGAGATAAGAAAGCCTTTAATTGACATCTTCATTCCCAGCATGATGACTTCTAAATGACATTCAGTATGCAGACCTGGGTGATGTTTTTATGCATCTTTTTTAATGGTACCTGGGCCCAAAGATATCTTGATATATTTCTAAATTTTTACTAAAAGTAGGTGTTTCCTATCCCTTCATAAGTTAAAGTAAAAAACTGCACTGTGTCATGGTCTTGGGTTTATTCAATGTCTTGGAGTACCTCAGTCACCCTTCTATTGTTCTAGTTCTGGCATTCCCCTTTGGAGGAACAGTGACCAGGGTGCATTCAGACCATCTCCACCCTGCCTAACCTGCGGAATAGGAGAGTTTGGAGATGCTGTGTGCTGCACTACTTCTCTCTTTTTTCTTTTTCTTTAAAAATCTTTATTGTTGAAAGCATTACATATGTCCCTGTTTTCCTCCCATTGACCCCTTATAGCCCGCCCCACCCCCTACCCCAGGTAGTATTTCTCTATTGTGACTTATTCTGCAATACATGCAACATATGTATGTTTCTTTAATTGACCCTCTATATCCTATATAATAAAAGGCTAATCTGCAAATAGACTTAATGGCGGAACAACTGAACAACCAAACAACTGGTCATTATGATGTGCACTGACCATCAGGGGACGTGTGCAGAACATGGAGGGTGTTGGCCATGGTGAGATGGTGGAGCAGGTGAGTAGGGTTGGCACCAGACCAAGGCATGGAGCCGGTTGCTGTCATCAGGGATAGTTTCTGGTGGTTACTGAAAATTCTTTGCTCCCATGCACCGTGATCCTGCCTGGCACTTGCACCTGCTGCAGGCACTGGCCCTGCTCACACCCACTGCCAGCACCCGGTGCTGGCCCCAATCACTCAGCATCATCAGTGGGTGCGAGCGGCTGCCGGCCCCTATCGCTCCTCAGGGCTTCTCCATCCCCCCCTGCTCCTGAGGGGAATTGGGGCTGGCAGCCACTTCTCGTACCCACTGCTGGCGATAGCCCCGCTCACACTCGCTGCCTGCACCAGAACCACCGCTCACACCCACTGCCACGCCTCTTGCACCTACAGCCGGCGCCTGAGCCACTTCTTGCATCCGCTGATGGTGCCTGGCCCTGGTTCCGATCGCTTGGCTCTGTCAGCATGTGGGAGCGGCGATGGCGGGACAGAGGCTGGGGGCTGCAGCGGGAAGGGCTGGGCAGGGTAGGGAGGATGGGGTGAGACCCACCCCTGTGCCCACCGCAGCCTCGCAGCCCACAGTTCCTTTCAAGGTGCATATACTGTGCCCCTAATCTATATCATAAACATGTGTTGCTCATGGTATGTGTTTGGGACTTCCTTGGAACAAACAACACACTTTGCAAGTTTTTGCTTTACCTTCCTACAAATTTATCACAGGTTTTTTTCAGAATATCTTAGTCCCTTATGAAGGAATGGTTTAACACAGGGATACCATTGTTTTATTAAATAGGGAGTAAAGACTAATACCTGGCTAATTTGAACCAGGGATGGAGGAAGATTGCGAAATCAAGGGGGAAATAAATTGCTAATAATTTGTGGCAAAAAAAGAAATATGTATGGAATTTCAGGATACTTAACAGACATCTTATTACTTTCATATTTCATAGTAAAGATCAATGGAAAATAATAAACTTATAAAGTCAGGACCTTGGCATTTAGACTCTTTAGAATATAGGTTTGAAACCAACCATCTGAGCTATTAGCTGAGGGCAAGAGTAAGTTTATGAGGGATAATTAGCATAGGTCTTGAGTGCCTAAGACACGGTACCATTAATGCATGTTATATGTTGGGTGTTCTGGAGGTACAGCTACTCCTGCTCTTTGTTGAGTCTTGAGGTTAGTTCTCAGAAGAGGGATGATTCAGATATGGGTATATCTCACAGAGGTTCCATAAAACAGGACAGTAAATGCAATTTTCTATTGGAAGGGTCAATGTGGTCATATCAGTATGGTCCCTAAAGAAGCTGTTTTTACTCTATATTATGTAAGAGGTCTTAAGAATTCAGTGCTTTTATTAAGACCATCCTAAAGGAACTGACCTCTCATTGAAAACACATTTCTGCTTCTAATTTCCTAGACACCAAATCGTTATAATGACTTTTTTTTTCTGACTCCATGTCATGATTTTGATTTAGTACATATAATTTTCCTCCAATAATAACTTGATTGTTTTTTACACTAGAATTTGTCCTCCTCCTTTAGGCAAAACATTTTTTTCTCTATGGGCCAGATTTCCCTATCAACCTTTGTCTCCAGGACAAGACTTGAACATAAATGAAATTCTTATTTTATTCTCTCAAATTTTATTCCCTTACGTTTCTTTTAATGCAGCATCCATTTTTAATCAAGGTTATGAAATCATAGCTCTTTAATATATAAGTACACAATTTGAAGTAGACATTCTTATTTTTATATTAATATTTTATTAGCTTTTTAAAGGAGCACATCCTATTTACTTAATTTTTTAAATTCTTTATGCATTGAACACTATGCCTTCATGACTTACTGGTTGTGTATGCTTAATACTTTTCTCCCAGTTAATAAGTAGTTCATGTCCCACATTTTGGAGATTCTAAAATGCTATGCACTTGTAAACTGTTCTTCTTCAGGTGTAATCTTCAAATTGTTACCTAATTAATGAGTGCAACTTACCTAGAAATAACCACATACATTGTTTACAGAAATCATCTTGCCTTTTGATTTAAGTTCTTGAAATCTGACTTTTTGATAGTTCTTCCCTAACTTATTGGACCGAACTACGGTCACAGACATTTTATTCATAAAATATTTTTACAAGTCTTATTTGTAAATAATTTTGACATTGCTTGTCTGGAAGGATATTTTTTCCACATTCATCTTTGTTATTTAGCTTCATTACTTTTGTAGAGAGAGTTGAGATTATATTTGTATGAAATCTTTTATGAAGGGAACATTAAACCATTCAATTCAACATTTCTTGATTATAAATGATGTTTTAGGTTCTTAGTCCCAGTGTTCTTATTAATACACGTAATTTTTGTTGAAAACAATTATCTGTGACTAGTTATATTATTGCAAACCAGTTAATAGATTACTTTGTATGTACTTTTATTTTATTTATATCTACAATGACTATGTTTAGGAATATGTAACAACATTATAATTTCTAGAGGTCTAATATAGTCCCTTTCAAACTTTTAAAAATTTACTCTTTGTAGTTTTAAAAAAATTATACTTTTGGTGAGAAAATATGTGATTTATATCATTCAATATATTAAACATTATAAAGCTTATTAACAATGATCTAAAATTATACTATGTCCCAGTCCTTGTCTTATATATCACTAGTATTAGAGTTATATAAACTATTTTACTGGTACTCAAAAACTCTTCTAAATATCATCAGCAATAATTGAAACTATTTTTATTCAAACTCAATTATAGAACCATTTTAATATATAAACATTCTGAACATTAGAAGATACTGGTCTTCAGATTCTGACCAAATCCCAACTCTGCAATGATGTCTGAGTGACAATATAAATGGTATTTTACAGAACCTAAATTTATGATTTCTTAATATAAAAGGGTTCATATTGTATCTGAAAATACCAAGTCCATTTAATACATGGTAGTCTCCTTAAAATGAATACACTGTAAAGAGTTTCAGAAAAAAAATTATCTGAAGTGAAATGTATATAAATTTTCTGAATGTCAAAATTTAAAAAAACAATCTATAAACAAACAAAATGTTAAAAGAAAAAACATTATTTTTGGTTTGAAATGCTTCATAATTTTTTCTTCTTATCACAGATTATGTAGGTAATTCAATATATTTTACGTAAAGTTGTTTGAAAGCTCTAATTATTTGGAAATATCACTAATTATTGTTATTAAATATAAGTGTGGTATATCACTGTGTTAGATAAGTTGGGAAAAGTTAGGCTGAGATTACAATCATTGAACATCTGGGGCTTAAAACAAGAAACATTTGTTTCACACTCATAATACCGAGGTTGACAAGGGCCCCTACTTCACACAGCCATTCTACAGCCCAGAATAAGGAAGGCTTTGAAGTTGCAACATCTAGAACAATTAATCTTTTTGCTCTCTATTTTTTTTTTTTACACATTCAATGTGGTGGTCAAATGTGTTTCACCTGCTCATATTTAATTGGCTCACACTATTCACATGGTCATACCCAGCTACAAGAACATAAAGGAAGGTGGGCAAGAAATATTTGGCGAACGTTTTCTCTGCCTTAGCAACCAACAGTAACAAATATTTATCAATTACCTTTACATATATAAATCACTGAGAAAAATCTAAACAAATAGTAAGATATTAATTCTTCTTTGTCTCCTGGAAGCCTATACGCTATCCCAAAAGTATTTCTTCAATAATCGAGTCATCCAATTCAAATGATACAATGACTTCTCCAAAGGATTCCAAAAACCAAATGTCCATTCACATTGGAAGGAGAAAATATCTAGTACAATAATTAAATTACTTTACTTTTCCTATGGATAGAAACATACATATTATTTTCATAATATGTATACATATTTATAATTTTAAAAATAATCACAATTTTTAAATGATGACTCTGTGATTCAGAGAGCTTAGGTGCCTTACTCCAAATATACAGTCAATAAAATGAAGAAAAGGTACAATTTACGTCTGAGCCTAGAGCACAGACTACCCTGCCTCCTATGGTAGTATTTAACATTTCTCTGCCTACAAGAGACTATTCCAACCACCACCGTCCCAGGAAGTAGTCAAATGTTCAAAGTGATAATCCTCTATTGATCCCTATAGAGTCACTCTCATGCTTTCTGTCAAAGCATTGAAATGGGCCTCTTTTTGAGTAGCCATATTTATGGTACTTTATTAGATTTGTAGGTTGATGCTGTATTAGTCAGTGTTCACTAGGGAAACCGAGACAATAGGACATGTGTGTACCAGTATATGTGTTTCACATTTGTGTGTATATATGTATGTTCGTATGCAGTCAGTCATTCATTGGGAAAGTCCAAAAATGGTAGAGTAAGCTGACAGGAGGGAGTTCCAGGGAAGAGCTGATATTGCAGCTCAAGTTCGAAGGCAGACGCAGGCAGAATTTCTTCTTTGAGGAATGTCAGCCTTTTTACTCTTAAGACCCGTTTAAGGCAGGGGAGAAGAGTTAGGCTGCAATCACAATCACCAAACCTCATATACTTAATGCAAGAAACATTTATTCCAACCAATTGCATGAGGCCCGCCCACATCTAGGTAAGTGTTTGGCCACATTCTGGGTACTGTAGCCTAAGTTGACATGTAAAATTCACCATCACAGATCAAAAAGTTCTGGTAAAAACACTTAGAAAATTATCTTAAGAAGGTGTGCTTTTTTTCCCCTTCACATATTAATATAATCTGCATTTTTAATGTAAAGTTTATTAAATAAATGCATTGATGCCAAATGTTTTTCTAGGGTCATTTTACATTTAAATATATTTTTAAAATATCCACAATTAAGTCCAAGCCAACAGAAAACTTTCTGAAAATGAGCAGGTGACATTGTTAATTTATCCCCTTCTTTTCCCAGGGAGTAGCTGCTCTCCTAGTGAATACAGCTCAAGGCAACTCAACAAGTATCCCCAGAGACCTGCAGAAAGACAACAAAAAGCTCTATATTCTCCTGTCGCTACTGTGTCATTCAGTTTCCATTAGATAAACTGTCTTTTGTGTTAGTTATATTTTCACATGCAAAGACCTTCATTCCCCTAATAATTTTCATAGAGAATGATATGCTTCTTTACATAATGAACTGTGTCTTTTACTGGAAGGCTCTACAGCACCATGCACAAGGCAAGCCCTTGAAACTATTGCTTTGATATGCTAAAAATAAAACTCCTTCTATTTCAGAGATTTTTAGTTAGAGAGGAATGAAATAATTACCAAAAATTGACTTAAGAAGAATGACTTACGTGCAATGTAGGTGTGAAAATGATATCTTAGGAAAAGTTTGGTGGAAGGAGCACTGAATTCAGCATCAGGAGAACTGGCATCTCCTTCGGGCTCAGAGGCAAAGAAATGCAGTGACTTAGGACATGTCAACGCTCCTGGCTCCTGCGCTCACCACCTAGCAAGGGAGAGGCTTTACGACTGTAAAGATTCTAAGATTCTGTAATTCTTTGAAAGATTCTAAGACTCCAATAACATTTTTATTTCTCCTAAATTACCTTGGTCATGTTATTCATTCTGAGATAATCTTCTTGAAGTATAATGAATATTGAATTCCATTTAATGCTCTATTAGTGAAGCTACACCAAGGTTTCTGATGTTCAGAAACTGTGATATGGTGCTGTTTAAAACACTAAAAATAGTATAATGAATATTGAAATAATACCTTTATATTGTTTTGCAATTCTCAGAAGAAAATCTTGTAAAAAGAAGAATTACATAATTAATAAAGGAAATCCAGATGGCACATAATAAACAGAAACATTCTGTTGTATTATCCTGTTGTAGTTGAATGATGTTCTGAAAAATAAAAGAAATGCTAATAGTTTTGAAAGGACTAACTTTCTTCAGAATTATGGCTGAAATTTCTATTTTCTATGTCACTATGATTGACAGTTTGAATAAACCTAAATGAAATATTAGCAATCCAGCCCAAAATAATGTCAAAACCTCCATGTCCAGAATGAGTGTCAAACTCCCAACATAATCCACAATTACAAGACTCCTGAAAATCACAATTCGGTCATGATTTTTATGGGAAATCTACAAGCATAGTAATTGCTTCTTGGGAGGATACTTTTTGTTGTTGTTGAGGATTCAAATTTAAACCATCTGCAGACAGATGGGAGAGAAAGTGGAATTAGGGCTGTTACCAAAATCTTCTGCAGCTGTCAGGATATGTTTGAGGAGGTCCTAATGGTTCATTAGCCTTAGCCGTAGGCAATGCTACATCCTGGGACAAAGAAACAGGACCTGGGGAGAGAGGAGTGTCTTTTTCATGGCTGGCTGTTTTGGCAAACATGAGTAAGTGATGATTGGTGTTGCAGAATGCTGCTCCCATGGGCCTGGACTGCAAATTCTGTTCAAAGTCTCTGGTGTCCCTTCTGGTCATCAAGCCACATTGTGACTTCCAGTCTTTCAAAGGAGAACCAACTAGGGCCACAGGCACCCACACCACCTGCATTCTTCTTTTTCTGATCATCACTGAACCGTACCTGCTTGTTTTAACTATAGAAGATATACATGATATACAACAAAACTAGTTGTACAGTAGAAGCATGAGCCTTCTGGAGACAGTGGCACCCATTTCCTACTGGGCACATCACCCAGGCTCTTTTAAGTTTTTGGTTCTCAGGTGATAATCATTCCAAATTTTTGTTTGCTGTTAATATCCATGTCTTTGTTTCATGTAAGCTAATTAAAGACATTCTTGATTGGTGCCTCATATAGTTTGCCAAAGCCAAATGGATTCTTAGTACATTAGGTCCCCATTAAAAAGGAGAAAGGAGAAAAGACAACAAAAATTATTTACAGCAAGACGACTATTCGCCTAATAACCATCGTGCACATTGTATTTTGTTGATGCTTGGGTTATTTTTTTTACTGTTATGAACTTTTTAAGCTTTTATTATATAGAAAAATATTTCCATATTAAAATTGTTCATAGTGGCCAATCAGGCCTATTATTTCTCAGACATGTCACATACCTTCCAGACTCCACGATGTTAGCTCACTACAGATCTGTTGAGAACGCTCTGTTATACTCATTTCCCTTGTCTCAATCTTACTCATCATTTTAGACCCTTCAAAGCCATTTTCTACCCTGTACGTAGCATTTATTACTTGCTGCAATTATAAGCCACATGGTTGATCTTGCTTGGGAACATAATCTTTCTGCACTAGTACAATTTCCCCAAATAGACTCTTAGCCTTTGTGGATGAGGTCCTGCGATACACTTCTCGGTACTTCCAATAGCTTTGAAGCGCTTTACACAGAGTAGGAGTTTCTAGGATGATGCTGATGGCAATGACTTGAGGTCCCGTTTGGAATGGTACATTTGGAATGGAAAAACAGTTTTGAAAAATACTTGTGGATATAATTGCATCATATAATATTTTCAAGATGTTATGTTCAAAGATAAAATCCTGTGGGCTTAAGTTTCAACATTTATCATGACTCAGTAGTAGTCAAGTTCACCTCTTATTTAAGGGCCGAGCCCCTTTCCAGCAAGAGAATGGAATGCAGTGCAGTTCGCAGAGCAGGAGTGAGAAAGTAGTTTAACCCTTAGAACTTTGAGAGTAAAAAAAAAAAAAAGTTCATTAGTGGAAATGTAACAGAAAGAATATGGGAAGCCAAACGAAAAAGAAAGAGCTTGTGAGTAGCAAGCATATGGTTGGCTTCATATGTGCTTTCAGGACATGGGGTCCAGATCTATTTCTGTAGTAAAGAAGCTATAGCAGAAGGGGCTCATGAGAGTCTGGCTTTCTTCATTGGGTCATTTGAGTTGGGAATGGGTTGGCAATGTTGCTGGCTATCCAAGACCATCACAGTACTTCAGTTGTCAATCATCTTCATGATTATTAAAACAAAAAGCAAAGTAATTATAAATGTGATAGTTATTTATATCAATCAAGTACAGATGGTTCGGATCCAAGGGGCAAGCCCATAACCACCATGTTAAGCCACCTCACGTCATTGGATATCCCAAATAGTTGTGTAGCAAGAACTGGGTAAGGATGAGATAGATTCTAAGTTTATAGTTAATAACCTGAATAGAAGGACTGGGCTTTGAGAGCAGTCTAAAAAGACAGGCAGTCAGTACATGTGTTACCCAATGGTTACTCTCCAGTCCTGAATGAGAGTACCTGTCTGTAGATAAATTTTTATACACCCCTAGGGTCCTTGCTTGGCTATATTTTATGTTCTTGGCATTCAGTGTGCTGGGTGCTGACAGTCATACTTGCCCAAAAGCAGCCCAGAAAGTCAGTTCCCTCCTCATTCCTGGTTTTTAGCATGGTCGTGATTCTGATGCTGACATGAGGTCCTGTTGTGTGATGATTCCCTCTTCAAACTGGAGTTGCTACGATTTGCCAATGAGGATAACCTGGAGTTTATCTGTAGTGATTGACCTCTTATAGATGGAATAAGAGTGAGGTTGAGTCATACCCCCAGTCTAACAAATTTCATACATACAATGTAGAAACACCACACTACTTATACTTATTAGATGACAAAAATACCCTTTATATTCTATGCATCACATCTTGGTACTTTGTTGAATGCTTAACACAGAACATGGCCATTACATACCTCAAACCAATTTAATTGGATTAAAATGTATATCCCTAAGTATTTTTCAACACTTCAAAATGTTAAAAGATAAAATATTGATCATCACAGTTTTCATATTTGTTCATGCTCTAAATTTTTTCTAACTTGGCAGGTAGTTTAAGAGGGTTTCTATTCCTTAATGTGCTGCCTTGGATTTATTTTTCTTTTTACCATTCTTGTATAAAGAGATCAGATTAACTTTCATTTCCAGTTGAATCTTTATTTTCAGACATTCTAGATTTCTGTCCACTCTCATCTAGAATGACTCACAGTTTTTAATTTTATTTTTTATTACAAAGGGTATTACATATGTGTCCATTTTTTCCAGTGTCTTATGTCCATTGGTTATGCTTATATGCATGCATACAACTCCTTTGGTTGATCTCTTATCCCCCTACCTCCCGCCCCCGAACCCTCCCCGGCCTTCCTGATGCAGTAGAATGACTCACAGTTTTTAAAATATTTATTTTGTTGTCCATTACTGTTACTCATCTGCCTTTCTGATTGCCCCTATTTCTCTTCCTAGAGATGCTTTTCTTTAGGGTTTCTTATAATTTCCTCCATCTATCACGGAGGATCTTTTCTATTTATAAAGTAATGTTAAACTAAAATTACACAGCGCTTAATTTTAGAACTAAGGCTTATAGAACTTCCAGTTCAAGTTATGACATAGAGCACATCTATTTATTTCACTTCCTTCGTTATGACATAGAGCACTTCAGTGAAATGTCAATGCAAAAGTATAAAAGACAAAAAACATGCTGAGTGAAGTGAGGCTACCATCAGGACAAATATTTAGTTAATTTCCAAATAATAAAAATCAGGTGAAAGTATTTGAAAGATAAATAAGATGAATGGCCCACATTATTAGAGCCAATATAGAAGAAAACTTCATAAAATAAAAAAAATGAGCTTCTATGTAGTGAGGAATCCCAATGACCAAAACAAAATGTTAAAAGTGTTCTTTTACAGAAAGTCTAGAAAATTACCAGAACATACACAAAATGAAAAAGAGATAGAAGTAAGTAAACAGTATTAGAGATATGGATGATTATTCTGGGAAGGTCAACATCTAGAATTCCAGAGAGGCAGGATAAAAAAAAATGGAGGGTATGGTAGACAGAATAGTGGTTCATAAAAATGTCTATGCCTTAATTCCTAGAACTTGTGAATATGTCATATTATATGGTTAAACAGAATTTGCAGATTTGGTTAAATTAAAGATTTTAAACATGGGAAGATTACCCTGAATTATCTAGGATCCAGTTTAATCACAAAGGTCTTTATAAAAGGAAGGTAGGAACATCAATCTGAGAATGTGATGATCGAAACAGAAGTCTGACTGATTCGATGAAGGAGTAATGAGCCAGAGAAGGCAGGCAGCCTCCAGAAGCTGGAAAAGAAAAGAAAGTAGATGCTTCTTTATAGCATCCAGAACAAATGTAGTGTGGTGAACACCTGGATTTTAGGACTTCCAATTTACAGAAATGTAAGATAACTTGGTGTTGGATTAAGCCACTTAGAGTGTGCTAATTTGTTATAGCAGCAATGGGAAATTTATAATATAAAGAGAGAATGAAATAATCAAGGGGAAAATAGAGGGACATCTAAAGCAAAAAGAAAAGTGCTTTTAAGATTAAATGAATCCCTTAAGTACAAAACAAAATTTAATCAAAAAACAACAACACAACTAGAAAAATCACAATATTTAGAAAAATGGTCTTAAAAGTTACTAGGAGGAGGATTCAAAACCTAAGTTAAACTAAATACATACCTACAAAGGATCAATTTTAAGATGTGCATCATCCTATATAAAAAGCCTAATATGCAAATTGTCCCCTCTTCTGGTGCCGGGGTTCTTGTCCCAGCATCAAGAAGCGTTCAGGAATCTGGAGAAGGCTGTGCGTAGATGTTAAATAAGAGTCCAGAGACTAATAAAGAGTCCGGAGACAAAATATAATTTTGAAAGGCACTGGGGGTCAGAGGAGCTTAGCTAAAGGAGCTAAGTTCTATGGTCTTAAGTCTAAGGCCTTAGGTTCTCAGGTCTTAGGCTCTCCTTGTCCCCAGGACCCTATGCTTTTTATTAACACAGTTTGTCCTGTGGCGAGGCAGAGATAACACGTCAAAGAGTATACAGAAACATTGTCAGCATGGGGGAATTAGCCTACGGCTGTTCAGGTGTTTGCCAGTAGGAGGCAAAAACATGTAGATTAAGATGCCTTTTGGCTGTCTGGCAGCCAAGCAATAATCCCTTTTCAGGTTTGGGGAAATGCCTTCAGCCAGTCCCAGATGCAGCCCTGCTGTCATGCTGGAATTGGTCTCTGGCATACTGGGAGTTCGACCACTTACTATGTTGTGAGCTGACCACCAGTGGGTGGCAATGAACATGGTGAGCATTGGGGACACACTGAGACCTCTTGTTAGCTACCTGGGGGCAGGGGTGATGGAGACAGAGGTGTGGTGAGAATACGGGGTGTCCGCCAAGCTTGCACTCACTCCCCCTGCTATCCTCCCCAGGACACCAGGGCTTGCACACCTGGGAACCTTCCCCACTCAGGTGCTGGGCGCGCCCATGAGGAGTCCACCCCACACCCCCACGGCGTCTTCCGGGTGAGCCAGGCTGCAGTCACTGGACCAGACTGCAGGGCCTGGTTGAGCTCTCCATGGGTTGGCGCAGGAGCCGACCTGCCATGCCAGCCAGGAGATAGCATGCTGCCCACTTGGCTTCCGGGTGGTGCTGCTGGGGGGCCCAGAGGCTCACGGTGTGCCCTGGCCTAAGGTGTCTGGCCACACTCACCACATATCCACATGAGGACTCGGGTGCTGTGACTCAGGTGGAGGGGGGCGCATGGGGGCCCAGGGGCCCAGGGGCCCAGGTGCTGCCCAGGGCCCAGAGGTCAGCTAGGACCTGCCTTTCCACCAGATGCTCACACTTCGGTCATGGGCCAGGCCTAGGGACCACACCCTGGGCCTCTACTATTTCATGCACCAGGCCTCTAGTATTTCTCATAATCATCACTGGATGTTAGAAAGTGATGGAACATGCCTGTCTTGAAAAATGGTTTTAAAAATTGATATTTATTCTCAAGAAAACTACTAATTAAGATGAGGACTAAAGGCATTTTGGGAATGAAGAAACACAGACAGTTGACTCCCTGGAAATCCTTTCTTAAAGAATACGTAAAAGTGTACTCCGGCAAATGAAGCGTGAACGTGAGAAAAAAGAAAATAGGGAATCCATGTACCAGATTCAGAAACTAAAGAATAGAAATTTCTGGATAACAGATCCGTAGCAGGGTAGAAAGAAAACAAGTCAAATTAAAATAAGGAGTCAATAAGTTTTTGAGAAAAACTTGTTTAAGAAGAAAATGAACACCCCAAATGATGTAGTAAAAAAGCTAAATGGTCTTGCCTACAAGATAAAATGCATAATAAAACATAAAATCTTATAAAAAGTATACTACACCCTCACAATTATACTAGTTTTCAATACTTCTTTGTTATTTTATCTTTTCTCTTCTTGCAAAATAGGGGTTTAATCACATGAAGAAGCAAGGATTAGTTGAAAAGTGGAGTTTTATTTTAATTTTCTTCTGTAGGGCAGAAGTGGGTTTGAATCCAGGCTCTGACTTTTAATGAATATTGAATTTGATAGTGTCCTTACTGAGCTTTGTTTTCATGACCTCTACGCTGGACAGTAAGTTCCAGTTCATGTACACAGGTTAAAGAGCGACTTTCAATGGGGTATCATGGAGAAGCCCCTATCAGATTTATGCATTTACTATATGCTTTTTGCCTTCCTGTCATACCCTTGGAAGCATAAATGTGAGCTTTTTTCCTGTGCACTGTCCTAAATATGACCTTGGGGGTCTCACAATTTATAAGGTCATACTCACCTCAGTTCAGAGTTAAGATTCTCTGTAGTCTCTTCAGAATTACAGCTGAAGTTTAAATTTTAAAACCCAGCATTGACTAGAAGATTCCTCATCATTTTCAAGTAAGAGGTGTTTTTTTTTGTTTTTTTTTTGTTTTTTGTTTTTTTTTTTTTTTTTGGCCCTGGCCAGATTGCTCAATTGGTTGGAACGTCCAGTACACCAAAAAGGTTGCAGGTTCCATCCCTAAATGGGACAAGTGCAAGGGCAAGAGATCGATGTTTCTCTCTCACATTGACGTCTCTCTCTCTCTCTCTCATCAATAAACATAACCTCAGGTGAGGATTTTTTAAAAAACTATTTTGTTCTCTTTTGATAGTTAACTGAATGCTTGCTCAGGAAACAGGAAGGAAAATCTCAGATTCTTTCACAGCTTGTTCCTTTTACACCTACTCCTACTACTTATTGCCCAGGGAGTTTGAAAGAACATCCCAGGACGCCTGACAGCATAGTTGCAAAATCCGTAGCAGTTGAAACGGTCCAACCATTATTATAAACTTGGCTTTCAGTTGAGACTTTTGGAAATTTCAACATTATTTGCAGTTTCTAAATTTTTTTTTTCAGAACAAAAGGAAGGAATTTTAATTTCCACTAACCACAGCCTAGTCTTGTTTAGTTCTCTGTAACCTCCCGTTACCTGATCCCCTAAGAAATAAACACATTCTTTTGGCGTCTTCTCCATCTTAAATGCCCAATATATTTATGCAAGATAGTTCCTCCATAGAAGGTATATCTAATGTACGTTTTGAGTCATAACCATATCAAAGAAATGTTTTGTATTCATAGTTATACCAGGTTTTATGAGTATATGTACTTCAAGTAGAAATTTCTCTCCAGACAAACCCAGAGTAGTTTTTCTCTGCTGTCAACACTTCAATCTAGCACTGAGTTTGTGAGGGCTTAGGAATAGATGGTGATAGATGGTGAGAGCAGCATCAATTCTCCTGTTATTCTGGGGGGTTGGGGAGTGTATGATGGTGGTGGTAATGCCTTAGGTTACTTCCTCTTCACACTCACAGATGGACAGATATTCACTGAATCAGGGTGGGGCTGTCCTCTCCTGCTCCCCCTGTCAACTCCCAGCAAGAGGGCCCTCTTAACAGCTATAATATTTTCAAATTACCTTCTAATTTTTAAGAGCCTGAGTAATGCTTTGCTGTTGTGAAATTTTTTCACAACCATGCATACACAAATGCAGTGACCCCTCTCTGAGTCTTGATTACACACTGAGGAAAAGCAGGAGTGGATTTCCTGTTTCTGGTTCTGCATGTCTGGAAATCAGAAATTCTCACTCCATCCATTTCCGGTTCTGCACTTAAGGAAGTTGGAAATTGCCACTTCAACTTAACAGCAAGTAAAAGCTGAACAGACTGAAAACAAGCCGAACCCCCTCAGGTTGGAGAAACAGGCTAATACAGGGAGGCTTGACTTATGGAGCAGAGACTCTCAAGTGTCACAGGTGGAAACTGCTGATGGAACCCTGCTGGGGTAGGAAAACCTGAACTGTAATTTAAGTTTCTAGAGGCTCAGGGTGGACAAACCTGAGAGTTAACACTCCAGGGGGGCTCTGTCGTGGGGGGCAGGGAGCTCAAATGTTGTGAGATTTACCTCCAGGAGCTTGATCAGATTCCCACAGCAAGTATCTGAGAAAAAGTTCTTCCGTGATTTCACAGGGGGATGAGAATGGAACTATTTTGGACTACCCCAGAGCACTGTGTTCTTAACCAGGCCTTCCCTCGGGGGAAACTAGTTAACTGGAATCTAACCTGCTGCGGTTTTAGCAGAGCCTAGGTGACCAGAGGAAATGCAATACCCAACTCCAGCCTGTCTAGCCATCTGTCCCACTGAATGGAAGAGAAAAATACTGGGGAACACTTGTGAAGGGCACAGTCCAGAGCACAGCTCACTGAAACACTGAGCTCTAATCACAGGACTATAGAAGACTTCTCCTCCTTCCATCACCACCACTAAGCTAAAGGCTTATTTACAGCAGTTCCTCTTACTCAGTACTTCATGTCCGTCTCTCCACATAAATTACAAGGTATTCCAAAGGCAAAAAACAACAACACAATTAGAAGAGACAGCAAGAATCAGAGATGGCAGGGCTGTTGAGATAATAGGACCAAAAATTTAAAATGACTATGCTTAATAAGCTAAGAGTTCTAATGGGTAAAGTAGATACCATGTAAAAACAGATAGACAGTGTAAGTGGAGATGAAATACCTAAGAAAAACAAAACAACAACAAAAAAGGCAGAGAGCATAACACTGTACAGGAATGAAAATGTCCTTTGATGAGCTTATCAGATAATCCTGAGGAAAGAATCTCTAAAGGATATGTCAATAGAATCCCTGAAAAGAGGGTAAAGACAGATATACAGAACAAAATATCCAAGGACTTTTATACTTTTATACTTTTTTCACTTTGTGTGAAAAATTACAAAAGGTATAATATACATGTATTGGGAATGCCAGAAGGAGAAAAAAGAAAGGAACAGAAGAAATACTTGAAGCAATGAGAATTTTCCCAAACTAATGTCAAACTCCAAACCACAGAACTAGGAAGCTCAGAAAACACAAGCAGGATAAATGCCAAAATAAACCCACTGGTAATCTCAGGGGGCCACGGCTGCTTTCTCTATTAGAAAACACCTAGTTTAGCCCTTCATATAATAAATAAAAACTATAAAAATCAAACCAATCTTTATTTTTCTTACTATGTTGGAAATTAAGATTTCTGTCTTGTTGTAAAATATTGCTAATATGCTAATTATTTTCATATTATTTCTCTTTACACTTATTATGAAACACACTTTAATTTTCTCATCCCCCCGTGATGGCTACAGTCCTGGACCTCAGGTCAATGAGTATGATGATTATATATGCAGAAAAGCAAAAGAGTAAAGTCCATTCATACTCTCAAATCATTACCTGCACTGCCATTCTTATCTAACTTCTCTTCTGAAGTCAGATGCATGTATCAGCTGCCCGTCTAAAACTTCTACTAGGTAGCCCAGTAATCACTGCAAAGTCTTTATGCAAAGCCGGGATTCTTTATGTCCTCCTCTACCCCTAAAACTCGCCTTTAAATCTCATTTATTGTTATATGTTTTTACTCCATGACCTGTCCCAGGAACCGCAATCACTCTTGACTTCATCATTTCCTTTCTCGTACCCTCTTTTTCCAATTAAATTATGTCTCAGGAGCACCAACTACAAAATAATCTTTCCAAAATCCTTTGGAAAATGATTGATCTCTCTAAATGCAAGCTTCCTTTTCTGTACCAAAAATGCACTGTTATGCAGGTCACAGGTTGTTGGGAGAATTAAGTGAGACAATGAATGGATATACATTTCTTGTTAATGATAGCAATTGCTCTTGTTTCTGTCCTCATAAACTTCCACGGGCTTCTCCTCTCCTACTGGGTCCTTCTGTATTACTTTCAAGCTTTTAGCAAACTATTCAATACTCTTCATCATCTGTCCTCATCTTTAACTCTTTGAGCATTCAGTGCTCAAGCCACTCTAACTGCCCTCACTCAGCATCTGCACAATTAGGTGTGCTCTCCACTGTTCGTCTCACAGCTTAAAATGCACTGTGCTCACTTTGCAACTTTGCCATTTACTCTCTCTGTAACCTTGGGAAAATGTCAGAATCTCTCTTGGCCTCAGTTTCCTAAGTTTAAGGAAAGACATAAAAAGAAAACTGAACTCATGGAAGTTTCTGAGGATTAAACAAAATAATATATATTGATATTACAAACTGTCTGGCCTATTGTAAGGGTCCAGTATATGCTACCCACTAACTAAAGATTGTATTATTAATTACCATTTATTGTCATCATTACCATAAGCAGCAGAAGTAGCAGCAACTCTCCAGAGTGCTCTTAACCTTCAAGAGATAGTTAAAGTGTCATCTCATTGGCAAAGACTGTTCCATGGCAAGCTGTTCATTCACACAATTGTGGTGTCTTGTGCAATCTTGTGTTCATTTTCTCCTAGTTTTTCAGAATCTTGAAGGCAGAGGCCTCAGCAGTCATCTTTATATATTTCAGTATGTTGTCAATAATTACATATATAGTAGGTGCTCAAGAAACAGTTGCTGAAGGAAGGAGTACAAAAATAATAAAACGTATTATGTTCTTAGTGTGTGACAACTTGTTCTAAGATTTCCTATGTGTTTAGACGCTAAAGTCTCCAATAGCTCTGCCGTTAGATACTCCAGTTATCATTCACATTGCACAGCTGAGAAAATGAAAGGTGGAGAAGTTAGGTCACTTGATCTTAACCAAGAACTAAGGTGATTTGGCTACAGTCTGTGTTTAACCTTAATGCTACATAACTTTCCCTGGGCAAGAAGGAAGATGGAAGGAAAGGGGATGGAATTGGATGCTCTCTAAGGTCCTTCCTGTTTAACATTCTGTGATCCCAGGATTTCTCTTAGTGCTTTTGAATCTAATATATGCAGAAATAAGATATAAAGAAATATTTTTTCAGAATTCCTATATAAAGGTTCTAACTATTCATATTTATTCACTGGGCATATCTAGTCTGATAAAATTACTGTTTCTTATTAATTAACATAGCATGCCTACTCATACTCTCACCTACTTATAATTTTATTCAGGTTCCTTTTTTCTTGAGATAAGTGGTTATATTTTAAATGGAACTTATTAGCCATCACCTTGAATTTGTAATTTTATAATTTTCAAAGTTCAAGCTCTAACTGCCTTTATCTCACAGAAAAGTCTTACTCCATGTCTGATTTTGCTAGATTTATACATTTAAAAACACTGCATTCAGGTAGGTGCTCCTGGAAAGATTGTGTTGTACAGCAAGGGGTAGATATTTCTCTTAGTGTTTGAACCAACTTCTTGTATCCCCGAGAAGGGGAGACCTAGGGACACTTGGTGTTTATAATACAACTATTGTAGAAGTAATGAGAGTAGACAGACTGTATGATTGAGTACGTTGAGTGAAATGACATTCTATGGGAAGGAGAGATGTCAATGAAGAGTGGATTACTACCACTGTGGGCAACTGGGGTCAATCATGCTGGGGACCCTCAGAATTTTTCTCTGAAGCCAGGGCCTTTACCACAATTCCTGTCCATTGTTGTTGAGGATTGTACCCCAAGGACATTATAGTAATTGTCCGACACTTCCAAACTGCCCTGCTTGTGTGCAGAGTGAGCAATCTTCAAGAAGCAGGCACTAGAGGTGGGATGCTTCCAGAGTGCACGGTAACTTTCCACAAGTGCAGCTGAAATTGCAGGTTGAGTTAGAGACCTTACCAGAGCCCCTGTATTGTCTAATGCAGCACCCCTTTTCAGGCTCAGAAATGTTACTGTCCCATGGGTTCAACTTTTTCATAACTCTTCAAAGTTGAAGATGGCCAAAACCTCTTGAAAAAAAGAAGAATTTAAAACAGGTAGGCTGTAGCAAGCTGCAGTTTCTGCTACAGTAGTGGGTCCCAGGCTGTAAATGATATTCATCTCCCTTCTCTAACCGCCAGCCTAGAGTTCCCTCACACTTGGCTGGTTCTCTAGTCGGTATATAAGCCACTTGCCTGAAAGAGAAACATAGACCTTCATCCCTTAGGTGTCTGAGTCTTTGATTACCTTGGCCCTTATCAGGCAAATGTTGCTGCAAATGACTGTTTCCCTTATTACTGATTATAGAAATAAGATGCCTTAGTGGTCCCCTTCCATGGCGAACACATTCCTCCATGCATCCGTTACATGGCAGCGAGCATAGAAACTCAGGACAATCATGGTCAATAATGCTGTTAATTTACTAATTTCTTTACTTGCTTGTCTACAGGCATGAGCAGCCTAAAACAAATAGGCAAAAGCTGAAGCTTTAGGTTTGGAGGAACCCTTAGTATGTCCCCTACAAGAACCATTTTTCTGCTGTTTCTGCTGAGTTTCAGGACCTTACTTTGCTTATGGTGGGTAGTTGTCACCACCTGTTTTGTTTGGTTTGGTTTTTTTTTTTTTTGCTATTCTAGAACTGTTATTTCCTTAACACTAGGAGCCTCTTTCTAGTGGCATCATCTCCTCCTGTTAATTTTGCCTTACTGAAGAAAGCCACATTTAGCTTCTCAAAGATGCTAGTATTTCCTCACCTACCCATGCCTTCTTGGTGCAGCAATTATTGCCATCCCAGATTTCAGGCTCCTACTTATTCTATATTTTTTGCCATAATTTTAGCATAGAAGACTCACTAAAGCCAAACATTTCATCTCCTTTGCCATTTTGCTACACTTCCTTTTAAAATCCTGAGCTTGAATTACAGCAAAGTTTACTCCCAACTGTAGGAACTAAAGATCTTTTACAAATTTCCATGGAAGCCTGACTTCCCAGTACTCCCTAAATTGATAGGGGCTGACTTCAGGATGTCATTCTCTTTCTCTAAACTTTCCAATGCACAAAAGTCAGGAAATTCCATAATCTGTAAAATCACCATTGTCCTCACCCCGTTCAAGTATTAGAGCTACTCAATAGGCCATTGTTTTCCCTCTCACCTTTATTCCATTCTAAAATAGGTGGGACTAACAGTGGTTGTCTCATCAAAAGTGGAGCTTCAGATAAGTTCATATGAAAAGGTAGTTTCTCTGGAAAGTTAGCTTTAGAAACAGAAATGAAGGTAAGGATAAAGTGACAACAGGAAAGGGAAATGCTTATTACCACTGAGAACATGTAGTACTCAATTCCACTGTGGGCCTCTCTCTAAAGAACTGTGTTGAAGGCACCTGTGAGTGAAGATCCAGAGCCTGGGACCTTCATCGTCAACTCCTGAGTTCCGCTGATTGATGGATGGGTCCATGGGCATTAACTCTGTATTTACAGGCCACGTTGCTGGCACTGCCTGAGTTGCTATAACTAAAAATCAGAGAAATGTAGTTGGCGTTTCACGTAGGATGTGATGACTATGATAATCTGTCGTTTATGACAAATGCAGCTTGGAATGGAGCGGGTCCAGGGGATGTGGCATAGGGCACAAAAAGAAGCATTTCTTCAGCTATTCAAATTTCATATCAATTCAGGTCTATTTGCAAAAACAAAATGTCATATTAGAAAGTGTCTTTCCAACAAATATATCAACAGAGATTATAGTAAAGTATGGGCCGAAGGTGTTAAACAATTGACTTAAGAGCAGTTTTGAGTTAATTAAAGAGTACAAGCTGTGATTAGGTCAATTCTACCACTAAACAAGGAATAACATTTTTCTTACACATATTCAATATTAACAAATTATTCATTTGTATAGTTAATATTGTCTCCTCTATTACATGCACCAGAGACATTATGAAGAAATAATGGAATATACACAGTATGACACATATGGTGGGCATTTAAAACCCTGAGGAAATTATTCATTCAAATCCATACCTTGGTATATGTTTTATTGCTTCAGTTCTCCTAGTTAAAAGTAGTTTTTGTTTTAGATTACTTTAATAAACGTAAACACAACAACGTTGAAGGTCATACTACAATCAGAAACTTTCGTTTTTGCTTTGGCTTCACAAAAAATGCATTATGGCAAACATATTTTCTTCTTAATTTTTTATCTTTATTGTTGAATGTATTACAGATGGCCCCTTTTGTTGCTGTTTCCCCATTGACTCCATCCTCCCCATGCCTGCTGCTCCCAAGCCTTCACCATCTATTGTCTGTGTTCTTGGGCTATTCATATATGCATATAATTCAGGTTTGGAGGACCCTTAGTATGTCCCCTACAAGAACCATTTTTCTGCTGAGTTTCAAGACCTTCCTTTGCTTATGGTGGGTAGTTGTCACCACCTGCTTTTTGCTATTCTGGAACTATTATTTCCTTAACACTAGGAGCTTCTTTCTAGTGGCATCATTTCCTCCTGTTAATTCCCACCATCACTTTTCCTCCAAAATTCATCAGTCCATTCCATGGTTCTGTGTCTCTGGGTCTATTTTGTTCATCAGTTTATTTTGTTCATTAGATTCCACATATGATCATGTGATACTTATCTTTCTGTGACTGGCTTATTTAGCTTAGCATAATACTCTCCTGGTCCATTCATGCTGTTGCAAGTGGTAAGAGTTCCTTCTTTTTTTACAGCTGCATAGTATTCCATTGTGTAAATGTACCACAGCTTTTTTATCCACTCATCTTTTGATGGGCACCTGGGCTGTTTCCAAATATTAGCTATTGTAAATTGTGCTGCTATGAACATAGGCGCATATATTCTTTCTGATTGATGTTTTGTGTTTCTTAGGATATATCTAGAGATAAGATCACTGGGTCAAACGGGAGTTATATTTTTTAATTTTTTGAGGAAACTCCATACTGTTTTGTGCATTTTTAAAGCAATTATAATCCATATGTGTGTTATAAATTTACACTAAAGTTATCAAATTTCTCTGTGTAAGAGTGACAGAGACCAAAAGACTTGGGAAATTATTTATTTGCATTTGAAGCTCTTTTTATTAGAAAACAAACAGCATATTCATTTGTATAGTTAATATTAGATACCTGGGTGTTTAGTTTCCAATTGCTTTATATCCTTCAAAAAGTTTTTTTTTCAGTATATTTGTCCTATTTTCACTTTCATAACTTTGAGTGTGTTATTCATCTCCCTTAGCTATTTTAGCCTTCCCTATTCAAATATTTGTACAACTATCTCTGCCTTTATAATATAAATTAAAATTCATATCTCCCTAAAATATTTATCTCCCTCACATGTTCTGTCCTACAGATTCGATTTATTACCTCTTTATACCTCTGGACACTACATTTTTTTATTTGTGCATGTTCTGAATTACATCCTGTTACAGATCTTCAGGTATTCTTAAGTAATCTTGTGGTTGTGTGCCCTGAAACCCAAGAGAGCCCCAACCATATTTTAAAGTAGTGTCCATGTATCTTTTTTCTTTCATGTTTCTCATTGTGCTTAGTTCTGATTACTACATCTTATGGTCTCAGTAAATATGGCTGGTTGTTTGTAAATTTTCACTTTATTATATGGCATGTGCTATTTGCTTTCTATATGAAAATAACAAGATAAATACCAGATAAAAATGGATTTGACTCAGTCTCTTTAAAAGTAGATTGAATCTTTGTAATTTGTTGCACAGTGAGGCTGGACCTTTCAAATTTTTTATTTGGTTTGATTAGGATCTTGAAAACAGAGTGCACTCAAGAACAACAAGTGGTGAAAAGACCTAGTCAAAACTGCGAGTTATAATAATAAACTGTTGGCCTACAAAACAGATAATGACACACCACAGCTAGTAGGGCATTGCTGAGATTTTGTGCTAGAAGTTGAAAATGAAGGAAGGAAAGACAGCCTTTCCTTTCAGACACTGTCTGTTTTAGGACTCACAACTGTAGACGTTGCAATCCTGTGAAAAGTGGTAAGATGTTATTATCTTTTTGGGATTTCCAAAAAATAATGTTCAGGGCCCACACATAGATGACCAACTATTTTTGTGTTTTAGGCAAGTACTGCTTGTGTTATTCTGTTTACTTGCTTGGATAGGACCAACATTTAGAAATAGTAGTGAATCTTGAGGTGGCCATGTTTCCCCTTTGCTCCATGAAAAGTCACAGAATCTGTAGAAAATTAATTTTTATCTTTATTTAACCTTTAATCTGTTTTTGAACATCAATATGTTAGATAAATTTGACAGAGCTAAAAATCCTAGCCTTAAAATGCTGTTAAAATAATTGAAATGATGTTATCCACACATAAATGTCTTAACTGTATGTAACCTGAGCACTAAGCTAATCCTTTAAAATTAACTATGTTTATATTTATTGAATGGCTACTACCTGCAAGTACTTTAATTACATTGTCTCACTTAATCCTCAGAAGAGACAATATTGAGAGAGAGCTCAAAAACTGAGCTGGGGATATTTAAATTGATTTTTTTTTTATGCAGTTGCCCAGTTAGTAAGAAAGAAACTCATTAGAGAAGTAGGTAGTATTATCTACATTCGATAGATGAGGTTTTTACCCTGAGACAGTATAAATAACTGCTCCAAAGTAACATAACTGGAGTACAAGTCTTGGAATCAAGAGTTAAATACAATATAGTTTGAGCCGATATGCCCATAATTCTATAGTATTCCTAGAAAAAAAAGTATAACACTTTTCATCCTTTAAAGGATGCTCTTGAGAATTTGACATTTTAATGATGAATCTTTTCTTTATACATATACCTGTCAAATATTTCTTGCACTGCTTATGTTTGTTCTTTTTGTGGTGATACTTTTTATATATAGCTGTTGACAATTTAATTTTATACTAACTTTCAATATGCTCTATATAGTCATATACTGCTAAGATTTGATTTTGTCATCTATATACTAGTATATAAAAAGCTAAGTGACCACCAACTGTATGTCTGTCCAACCATCTGACTGACCGGCTGGTGCATATGATGTGCACTGGCAATTTAAAAATATGTGTTGACTCACACATGCGCAATACATATAAAGCTCTCCCTGGCATCATTCGCATGTTTGTGTTTCAATCTGTCGCTGTCTATTGTGAATTTGGTTGTTTTTATTGACATTCTGAAGCTGAAAGAAAGTGACATCATCAATGGAATCTGTCTGAAGATCACCTATTAGCACAATGTACCTGTGAAGTCAAAAGAAGCCGACGCTCTACCCACTGTGCCATAACGGGTAGGGCAATTGCACTTCTTTTTTAATAATTTAATTCCATAAAAATGATTAAACTCTAGACAGAGTAAGGATATTCCTACTTGAACCCATTTTCGGACACATCAGTTATATGTAGCTTTCTCGCCAGTTTGAAGAGCGTGTGGTGTTAAAGTTCAAGTTGTAAATATTTCATCACAAGGGAAATTAGTCAAGCACTTTGAAAGTGTTTTTAATCTTAACATGGTATACAGGGAGATATTATAATAAATTTAATCAATTTATCAGTCATTGTTTTTATCAATGTTGTTTTTGTTGTTTTTATATTATGTTTTTGTTGTTTTTATGTCATGTCT
>NW_006294243.1:1110614-1111872 GCF_000327345.1 Myotis davidii
CCGTCCGATCGCTGATCACCGTATCGGTCCCTTGCCCAAGCCTGAGGCCTCCGGCAGAGGTGTCAGGCCTGGGCAGGGCACCCCCAGCTCCCTGTGATCTCCCACTCCGCTCCTGCCCAGGCCTAACACGTCTGGCCAAGGCGTCCTGCCCGGGCAGCGGGGACCTGCAGCGGCAGTGGCCCCGCGATTGTGGGCCCCGCTTTAGGCCCAGGCAAGGGACCCCTAGCTCCCAGGACTGCCAGCTTTGACCCTGCCCAGCTCCCATCGCTGGCTCCACCCCTACTTCCTGCTATCACTGGCCAGGGCGGTAAAGGCGCCTGATTCTCCCATCATGGCTGGAGGGCAGGGCAAAGGCGGCCCTGGGGGCTCTTAGAGCTCCCCTGGGTTTCCAATCACTGTCAGTGGCAGGGGGGTTCTTCCTGCTTTCCCTTTCACCTCCCTGCATTGTGCCTACATATGCAAATTAACCGCCATTTTGTTGTCAGTTAACTGCCATCTGAGTTGGCAGTTAATTTGCATATAGCCCTGATTAGCCAATGAAAAGGGTATCATCGTACGCCAATTACCATGTTTCTCTTTTATTATATAGGATTTTCATATACATTTTACTAATTTCCTTTTATCTTTAACACTTCTCTTATAGAGAAAGGGTGAATAGCAATATTAAAATAATTCTTCTAATTAATTTCCTTTCATTGTGCCCAAAGCTGTGCACTGGGCCACTAGTTGTAGAATAAAGAAAAAGTGTTCTTTACTAGAATTAAGATGTCTCTTTCCTTCCCTATATCCCTTTCTCCTTCTGTTCTTCTATCTCTTCCCATCCCTTCCTTCCCTCTTTTCTTTTTTCTTTATTTTAAAATAACTATAGCTCTGGTTTTTAACCTGTAGGGTTGGTAAAGGGGGAATTTGATTTGGGGGTGGGTGTGAATTTTCATTGTACATGATTCTTTATTTCACCAAGGGCAGAAAAACAATGGCAAACATTTTTTGTTTCAATGACTTTAAGAAAATATTTACGCTGGAACTCATTGTTCTTCAGTTTCACTTGTTCTTATGATGTAAGAATTATTGTCTCCATTTTGCAAAGGAGTTAGCTAAACTCAGAGAGATCAAATGGTGCATTCAAAGCCGTTTGGAAAGGAGTATACTGGATGTGGATTTCAACCAGGATCTGTCACCTCAATGCTCATGATTTTTTTCTACTCACATACTTTCTTCCTTTATTCTAAAACATAAGATTATGAGACTTCAGAGATGA
>NW_006294243.1:1111886-1120721 GCF_000327345.1 Myotis davidii
TCGACTTATGTGTTAGGTAATTGTGACCCAGAGGAATTAGACCACTTACTTAAAGTCACAAAACCAACAACTACAGTACTAGCAACATGGTTGTGGTTGCTCTTTTTTCATATTTCAGGAACTAACAAATCCTTTGATGTAAAGGATTTGAATGAAAAGATAAACTACTAAAGTAGGAATATGAATTAGAAAAAGATGCACTGCCTGGGTAAATGACTATTTTGTTCCAATAAAATTGCAACCCCACCTCAATGTCGGGTATCAAGGTACAAGAATTGGAGGTGGACTTTAACACCCCCTGTCCATTTCAGCTAGACACCCTTGGGCTCTGTACCAATTCATGATCATTCCCAGTATCTCTTCAAAGTGATACACTTCAAAGACTCTCCTTGGGTCTCTGCTTACATGGTACTCTTAGCATATGTCACATGGTGTTGCTTTGCTGCTCCAATCTCCATTTAGAGTGTGCTGTTGATATGTCACTACAATTAAGGCACTGATTGTTGCTTTAATTGTGCTCTTAGAAGCAGCTTGTTCTTATGCCAATATCAACAGTGCTCTCATCCTTAGAGTTCTAAGCAGACACTCCATTAGACAGACATATGAACTGCAGGCTCCATTTTGATAAACCCTTTCTCAACAGGCCCTTCAGGCCTATATTCAATTACCCTTTTACTCATAGGACTTTAACTTTATACACCAAAATTGGGCATCTTGCTTTGCTAATTATAAACTTTCTTCGCATTCTGTAATCAATTGTAACCCAGAAATAAAATTAGCAACTTGTATGTCCCTAAACTAGAGGTTCTTAAAGTGTTCCCTTGGTCAGAGGAATTAGCATAACCTGGACACTTGTTAGAAATGAGAATCCTAGGGGCCACTACCGAGTGATTATGATGTGTGCTAAAATTTCAGAACAGATCTCCTCAAACATTCTATACTACAACTATACATGATGACCCACTCATTTCCAATCATGCCTTACACTTTCATAACTTTGTTCCTTTGGCTCAATTGTCCATTCCCTTATTTTAACATATTCACTTTCAAGTTTAATCAAAGGCCAATTACTCCCAACTTTCTCCAATCCATATTATGTGATTCTCACTCTGAGCATTCAAAGTAGTTTGCTGGTATAGGGGCTTATGGCATGCCTTGTGTTAAGCTATTCGTGTTTGTGGTTATCTCCCATTATAGATTTATAGATTGCAAAGTTTACTGAGTGCAAACGTTCTTCCTTTTGTAGTATACTTCTCTTTGGTCTTAGTTTCCCTCTATTTTTTAATAGAGATAATATCTACCTTATGGGATTCTTTTAAAAATCAAAATGTATAAGGTATCTAAAACATATAATGAATAATAGCTAATAATATTAGTAGTAGGAACTACATAGGTGTTTATTCAACCAAACGAAATTTTAGAACCCTTAGATCTGTATAAAAAGTATACAGATTTAAGGATTCTTGTTATTACTAATAAAAAATGGGGGAAAAGAAAAAGAAATTATAATGAATCTATGGAGAAAATTTTTCTCTTATGAAAGAAAACATGAGTCTGTTGTTACATTTGTAATGTAGTCTTAATTTCTTTAAATTGGGATCACCAAACATGGTGAATTAATTTTTTTATATATAAAACATTCTATTTTTTAGAGATGTTCAAGATTGCGGAGACTATCTAAATGAAGAGCTGGGAATCTCTGAAAACCGGCCTTCACTCCACTCCTCCCAGATGGCTCCAGAACAAGGTGTTTCTTGTGTTGATGTCAGTCTTCTTCAATCATATTTAAGCACAGTTAATCACTGAAGTTATCACGTCTTTTTTCTCATTGTAGAAAAAAGATGGATCCAAAGGGTCAAATCAAATGTGGGCTGAATCACAAAAGTTATGAGATATTAAACTAAAGCCAAATAGATAGCATCACCAATATAGCTTTGGGCTCAGTGAAGAAATAATAGGTGAAAGGTTATAGTGAAAATTGATGTATTAATTTAAATGAAGCAGCTCAAGAAATTACTAACAAGTGACTTCTAGGCTACCTCTGCATGTACCATAAAATTCTCTTTAGAAGCCAGGTCAAAGCATATTTCCTCAACTTAATATAGAGTGTTAATATTCTCTAAAAGAGTAAGAGTGTTGATACAATAAAGTGTTTATTCATTAAAATGTTGCAGGATAGCATGAATAATTATTCATTATTCCGTAAATATATAGAGTTATTAAAAATTAATACCTTGTCTAAAGGAAGTACATATATTGTCAAAGGAAAATGACAATGATGATAGCAACAATATATCAATAATAATGCCACTTATTATCAGCTTTTTATTTTCCAAACAGTAGCATTGATCTCTGCTTAATTTATATACAATAATTAAAGGAAATTATTACTCTTTATTGTTCAGAGAGGAGGAAACTGAGGCTCCATAAGAAATTTCAAGTGATTTATTCCAAATTACACATTCGGTAAGCAATGTGTTGGTCAAGATTCAAACTAAAGTACAACAGATTTTGAAGTCTGTCATGTTTTTGAATCACTTCGGAATAAGGGAAAATAAATAACAACTGTACTAAAAGCTTTTGCTTGCAGACAGATTTAGGAATACAACTAGACCATTTTCCTCTTTATAAACGTTTCGGGTTTTAATGAGCAATGAAAGCCAGTTTGGTGTAGAGGTTCGCATGTAGATCCTAAGGCCTTCTACTTTTGATTTGGAATCCCACCTCCACAACTTGTTTGCTGTTTAATCCTGGAAAAGCTAATTAGACTCCTGGTGCCAGGACCTAATTTGTGAACTTGAATAGTATTTACATCACACTAACAACATTCTCACCCTTAGTCTTTGTTTGTCTGTCTCTGTGTGTTCCTGTCTCTCTTTATGTAGCCCCTAACTTCTTTCTGGTTTCCATGCTGAGGAGTCTAACCTAACTAGTCTCAGCCAGGACCAAAACCTCATAGTTAATGATTAGCTGTGTCCTGTAAGCTTACACAATGTTATCATAAAGATTCATGTCAATTACAGCTGGAATAACATAGTGACAAATATCAAACTAGGTGTGGGCGTGAAGTCTAAGCAATTATCTATCATAAGACCACCAGGAGGTATGGTTCCTGGCTCATACTGCATTCTTTGTTCCTTTGTCATTAGTAGTTCAGTTATACTATAAAATGTCTACGTAACCACTGCCCAGTAGTGGAGAATAATCTGCACGGACTGCTGGGTCACCTTTCTGCTCTGACACAATCTCCCAATGAAGAAATTATCCAATAATCAATCCTGTTATATTCAATGGACTTGCCTGCTTTGTTTTTCCCTTAAGGTTGGTGTTCACTGTACCCCTGCTCACCTTAAGACAATATGTGTCTTATATCTATATGCATAGATAATTATATGTACTTATATTTTATAGATTTACATGTGTCATATAAACATATCTATCTAACTGTCATCTATCATCCATCTACATGTCTTAAAATAATTATTGGCACATGGTTAGTACTGTGTACATGCAAGACATATCATTATCATGAGATCTGAGTTTTCCTGCATCTGTTGCTTATACCGATTAAGTCCTTGTGTATTTTAGCTCAACATTATATAAAATACAACAGGGGGACAGAAATAAAATTGTTTGAGCCTTATAGGAAAAAAATCAGTTAATACTTCTAAATGTTTTAGCACTGGGTAATGTTTTCTTTTTTTTTTTCTCCCAAGGCCCTCTGAAATTTTAAATTTCCAAGGGAATGAAGTCATTAACAACCTATGGCTAAATGCAAAGTGGTCACTGTAAGTAACTATATATATTTACCTTTGTGACCCCCCAAAAAACTTCTTCCTATATTGCTAACCTAAAGGCAGCTGCCCTCAAACTCCCACTCCCATCTGTGCCATCCTGATATAAACTAGTCCAAAGACAAAAGCAAGCTTCCTTTAAAATAGTATTGGCCATGTGTCACCGAGACTATATTTCTCTTTTCCAAATAGCATGTGTAAGTTAAAGAAACTTGAAGACATTATGAAAAAAATAATGATATAATGCAGTTCTCAACCTGTGGGTCGCGACCCCTTTGGCGGGCGAACAACGCTTTCACAGGGGTCGCCTAAGACCATCCTGTGTATCAGATATTTACATTACGATTCATAACAGTAGCACCATTATAGTTATGAAGTACCAACAAAAATAATTTTATGGTTGGGTCACAACATGAGGAACTGTATTTAAAGGGCCAGAAGGTTGAGAACCACTGAAATGGGAATCATACCAAATGATTTTATAGGTTTCAGGGCAAGTATAATTATTTGCCAAGTTTATGAAATAAAATGCTGCTAGATAATTTTGATATATGTCTTATATGTAAGTTTTATTTTATTCTTCCTAGCATCAGAGAATAACATGTACCAGAGATTTTAGCATATAGGTTCTGTGCTCAGTTATCATATTTATTCATTTCATGTGGCATATTTGAAAAGTAGATACTATAATCTTTTCTATTAAATGTGCTAATTGAAGAAAGGATCATTTATTTATTTTTAGTTAAAACTCTTTAACAGGAAAGTAAGTAGGTGTATTTTATAGTAAACAATAGATTAATATTAAATCAGTTTATAAAGAAATTTGTTTCTAAGAAATTTTCAATTAAGTTGCTTTCCTTTTCAAAGCTCTAATGTGCTAATTTTTGGGTATATTGACTAGTGAGCTTTTAAACAGGCAAAAAAAATGTAAACCATTTCAACATAATTAGATAGTTTGTTATAGTAACAGTAAGACATTATACCCACTGAAGTTCAGTACTACTTAAACATTGTAATTTCTAGTTTCTTAATAAAAAGAATAGCTATCCATGTGGTAGTTATAATTAGTTTCTTGTCATCTATATCACTAAGTTTTATTATTTTTTGTTTAAAGACTGACTCAACTTTTACAAAAAAAAGAAATAATATGTATTCCTTTATTTAACTATTGGAAAGGAAAGTTATTTCTTTAATATTACATTTTCTTTCTTAAATGCTATAGCATTTGGTTAATAAAATTTAGAGTTTTTATTTTCATAGTCTAGTATGAAAACAGGTTTATGGGGTCTCTGCAGATGAAATATCAACTAGGGACAAAGTCAAAATGTGTGAAATTACCTTACTCTTTCGTGTGTAATCCTCAAATTCCTTGCAGTACTGCACACGGTAACAACAGATGTTTACTGTCCAATAGCGCTGCTGTCCATCCTGTCTAATTGGTCCCAATATTGTACCTAAAAGATATGCTTCTTCTTATGGCCTTCTGATCACATTTACAAGGGTGCCATTCATGACTTCTACAAGATAATATTACATGTGTCTTTTTAAGACTTGTCTTTTTGAATAAGCTAGCTATTTCTTCAGTATAATGTCTTCCTGGTCTGCTGTTTTGTAGGAAACATATATATATATTTGCATGAGGGGTGTCCTCTAAGACATGAGTATTGACTTAAATTTTGATAGTCATCTAAAGTTGTAAATCAATAAATGTGATAGTCTCCATGAGGGAACTATGACCCTATGTGGTTAAATATATGGCAACAGGTCACAAACATTACATGGCAGAACCAATAAGCATCCAAGCCTTTGACTCTTAAATCAACAGTCTTCAAATTATACCATTAACAAGCATCAATTATTAAAATAGGAAAGGATTATCTTTCTCTTTTGTTCTGTAATGTTCAAGTGGGCATCTGTGGTCTCCCATTACAGCATCACTGCTTTGAATTTCTTTGCGAGTAGTTAACATGGGCTTAATTCACTCTTTAATTTCTAACTTCACAAATATGCAAATGGACCGAATTACAGAATGATTGTCTTTATACACAATCAAGGGAGTCCTTTCATCTAAATTTATGGATTTTATTGACATATAAATAAGTAGCATATTGATTAAAATGGCCAATATGTTTGTTTATCTATACAATCTAAAAGACAAAATATGGCTAAGAGTATAATAGAATTGCGGTTTTATATTGACCCCCTAAATCAGTTGTTACATTTTCAGAATTATAAAAATAACTTTTGAGTTATACAGTTATTTCTGCTTCTTTGATTATAATAATCACTCTGATGTATATTCAACTTTTAAAATAGAAGCAAATCATAAAAATGATAAAGATGCAAAAGAATACAAACATAGCAGTTCTTTTGTCTCTCTTTTTATGGAGAACTATTCTTGCTTTCAGCAAGAAACAATCTGTCTTGTGGCCAGGATGTGGCTCACTGATACACAAGCAGAAAAGAGCATCCCAATGTCATAATAGGAATACAATTAGAGCTCTCAGAGAGCCTATTCCATCACCAGTCATATCTGAATTGTACCAATTGAAGAAGTAATAAGAGCATTACATGTGTTTTCCTCTCATTTCTGGACAATAACGGCTTCAGATTTGTTCCTTAATTCAGTCTTTTTTATAGAATTATTAGTGGTATAATGACTTACATTAACAAAAAAAAACAGTATAAAAATAAAAGAAACTTTATTTTGCCTGAGAAACACTAAAATAGCATAAACAACTAGACCTGTATCGTGGCATGATTATATAAGCATGTTGGGAAGCAGGAAAACAAAACAAATCAAAGAATTTACCTTATGGAAAAGAAATCTGGTGCTTAAAAATAAACTAGTTTGTCTTTATTCTTCAGGCTTTTACATTTCTGGACAGATGTTCTTATGAATGTTGAAAAATAAAAGAAAACACTATGTTTAAAAACATTCAAAATAAATTGTATTGATTGTATAAAATAATTTTAAAGATTGACATTTTTAGCCATATACTTTTGCTTTTAGACTTAAAGGAATTAATTTGGTAAGGCAAGAACTCTAAGTTGATTATATGTAACTTAGGCATCAATTATTAAAATAACATATATTAAAGCAATGAATGTGGAACACATGCTACAAAGCCAACAAAAAATAACTTTACCAAAAACTAGTATATGGGACAATTAGATCTGTATCTAGTCAAACACACTGGGCCAGATTCTTTAATATCTCTATGCCTGGTTTAATAGGCACAATAATTATGATACCTACATCTTAAGGTTATTGTAAGGTTTATAATTAGAAATTGTTAAATGATATTTAATAGGCAGAATTGTCTTAAGAAACACTGCTTATAACTAGAAAGCATCAACCATTAAAACCATCAATGAGACTTAAAGATAGAAATTTTAACATTTAAATTAACACTTCCACAAAAATAACAACTGAAAGTACAATCTTATATTCTTTAAAATTTAATCAGAGACTTCTATGCTGCTTGCATTAAAAAGAAAACTGTGATTGCCCGGCCAGCATGACTCAATGGTTGAGCATTGACCTATGAACTGGGAGGTCAAAGCTCAGTTCCTGCAGTGTAGTATTCCACTGTGTGATGTACCACAGTTTTTAATCCAATCAATGGAATGCTACACTGCGGTAAAAAAAAACAAGGCGTTCTTGCCATTTGCAACAGCATGGATGAAACTGGAGAGCATTATGCTAAGTGAAATAAGCCAGTCAGAGAAAGATAAATATCACATGATCTCACTCATTTCTATTTATATAAAAACCCTGGGTGTAAAGGTCACAACCAGAGGCTCGACCAACCTGAAGGAAGTCAGTGCTGCAGGCGTTGTCTTGGCAAAAGCTATGACCTCCCCCAGCTGTTTCCCTACGAGGGCTGCGAGGTTTCAGGCAGGAACCGCCCCTCGGAGCGTGGACGCACTGAGTCCTCTGGGTGGGTGGCTGGAGACCAGGCTGGCTGTCAGGCTGTTGAGATCACTAGCTCATCCCCGGCTGGTCAGGGGCTCAGGCCTGCAGGAAAGTGGACGCTGGTAACTTCATGTCCATGCTCATTTGCCAGGCCGGCCACTGATGGAACCAATGGACACAGACAACAGGGGGGTGAGTGCATGAGTGGGGGGAATGAGGGGTAATGTGGGGATAAAGACACATATGTAATAACTTAATCAATAAAAAATTTAAAAAGATTAAAGCTGAAAAAAAAAGTTCAGTTCCTGGTTGGGGCACATTTGGGGGATCGATCCCGAGTGGGGGGCCTGCAGGAGGCAGTGGATCAATGGTTCTCTCTCATCATTGATGTTTCTTTCTCTCTCTCCCTCTCCCTTCCTCTCTGAAATCAATAAATACATTTTTTTTTAAAAAAGAAAATAGTGGCTAAAGTTTTTGGCACACTGGGGAACTAACATACCTATCAAAAATCCTTGGAGATTTGTGAAAGGAAAATATTTCTGCTGTTTTCAAGGAGTATATTTGTCATTTTAACAGTTTTAAAAATAACCTCTAAATATCAAGCAGGAACAGTTAAGCATGTTCAGCTATTCATTCATTTTTCCATTCAACAAATATTTTAACTGCCTACTATGTGTCAGAAATTGTGCTAGACTTAAGATGAAAAACATATGGTCCCCGCCTTGGGAAACTTATAGTGTTTTCACAAAGCAAGATCTGCCAAGATAATGTTTCTAAAATTCGCTCTTTTACATTCACACCTAACATCCAATCTTTCAAGATATCAAATTATAACATTTTTTCAAATTGAATCTTCTAGTATTGGAACAGTAAAATTACATTATTTCTAACAATTTAAGTAAAATGTGCTAGTCACTTAACACACACTAGCAGTTAACTAGCATATACTGCTGATGTGTTGTTTTTAATCCACAAGAAAGGATATTTAGCAAGTTATAAGAAAGCCATTTTGAAAAAAAAAATTGTCTAGATATTTTGTCTCCCTTATTTATTTAGTTAGTTAGATACTTCATTATTTATTTTAATTTTTATTGTTGAAATCATTACATATGTCCCTTCTCC
>NW_006294243.1:1120940-1136610 GCF_000327345.1 Myotis davidii
AGAATGTTCCCAGGCTGTGTCACCACCCTATTGTCTGTGTCCATGGATTATGCATATATGCATATATGTATACAAGCTTTTTGGTTGATCTCTTCCCACACACCCACCTATCCTCACTTTCTCCCCCACCTCCTCTGTGAGATTCCAGTCTGTTCCATGCTTCTATGTCTCTTAGTCTATTTTATTCATCAATTTATTTTGTTTATTAGATTTCACATATGAATAAGGTCATATGGTACTTCTCTTTCTCTTATTAGCTTATTTCACTTATAATACTCTCCAGGTTCCTCCATGCTGTCTCAAAGGGTAAGAGATCTTCTTTTTTACTGCTGCATAGTATTACATGGTGTAAATGTACCACAGCTTTTTTATCTGCTCATTCACTATGGGCACTTGAGCTATTTCCAGATCTTAGCTATTATAAATTGCACTGCTGTGAACATAGGGGTGCATACATTCTTTCTGATCAGTGTTTCAGGTTTCTTAGGATATATTCCTAGAAGGAGGATGACTGAGTCAAATGAGAGTTCCATTTTGAATTTTTTGAGGAATATCATATGTTCTTGCCTCCTTTGTCAATTATTACATATGAGCATTACATATGTCAATTATTAATTGAGCATAATGGTTTGGGTCAATTTCTGAAGACTCTGTTCTGGTCCATTGATCTATATGTCTATCCTTGTGCCAATATTGTGATATTTTTATTATATTGGCTTTGTAGTATAGCTTAATATCTGGTATTGTGATCCCTCCAACTTTGTTCTTCTTTCTCAATATTGCTACATCTATTTTAGCAATGGTCTTTTTTGGTTCCATGTACATTTTTGGATTATTTGTTCTAGATCTGTAAAATATTCTGTTGGCATTTTAATGGGAATTGCATTGTATCTATAAAGTTTGGTAGTATGGACATTTTAGTTATGTTACTTCTCCCTATCCATGAATACAGTATATGCTTACACTTGTTTGTATCTTCCTCTATTTCTTTTCTTTTTTTTTAATGCCCTATACTTTTCTGAGTACAGATCTTTCACCTCTTTGGTTAAGTTTATTTCCAGGTATCTTTTTTTGTTTTTGTTACAATGGTAAAAGGGATTTTACTTTTAGTTTCTCTTCCAGAGCGATCATTATTGGTATATAAAAATGATGCCATATACATTTTTATTCGAGATATGTACCATAAAGAACTGGCATGTACAACTGCTTAAAAAATCCTGCTACATAGTAAGTGCCGTGTAATTGTAGATGCTGAAACTATATGTGAGAGCTTGCTCAAATTTTAAAACATCTAAATTAAAACTGTAAATTTCTTTGGGTAGGACATTTCAATTATGTTAATTCTACTAATCCATAAACATGGTTTATTCTTCCACTTGCTTCTTATATCTCTTTTTTCAAAGTCCTGTAGTTTCCTGAGTACAAGTCTTTTACCTCATTAAGTTTATTCCTAAGTATCTTAAATTGTTTGTTGGAATTGTAAATGGGGTTGTTTAGTTTCTCTTTCTGAGAATTCATTATTGGTGTATAAAAATGCCATTGATTTCTGGGTATTAATTTTTTATCCTGCTACATTTTCTGCTTTCACCATTCTTATTCAACATAGTACTGGAAGTACTAGCCTCAGCGATCTGACAAGAAGAAGAAATAAAAGCAATCCGAATTGGAAAGGAGAAAATAAAACTCTCATTATTTGCAGATGATATATTGTACATAGAAAACTGTAAAGACTCCATTAAAAAGCTACTACATTTAGTAAATGAATTCGACAATGTAGCAGGATACAACATTAATACCCTTTGTGAACTTCTCTGGATCAAAATCCTTATTTGTAAGTGGGGACGTCTCCTTTTCTCCTCTAAGAAAGTATCTTCCTTATGGGTCGGGGGGGAGCGGGGCGGAGTATCATGAAGATTAAATTAGTTAATCACAGAGAAGCACTTAGACTCAGTAACCTCAGTGAGAATTAGCTCTATTTTTCAATACTCATGGATCCACAGCTATAAAAAGTACTTTTGGCTTCTAGAAAATAAAATTGGTCAATCTAAAGGGACACTCAATGCTGTGTTTCTTATAAATTGCTCAGTGTTATGAGTTCTTCCTATAAAAATTATTTGTTATCAAATCATCTCTAGTTAGATTTAGATAATGCTAAAAGCCGAGAAAAAAAGAAACAATATGAAAGAAAACAAACGATTAGTCAGGCTTTCAAATATTCACAACTTCCTAGACCTAGATAACCCTATAACAGTGGAACCAAGCCAGACAGATATTATTCTCCGCTTTAGGTAATTACATGGCTAGACGTTTAAATGTTGGGATATCGTTTTTATTATTCTTTTCAAGAAGGAATTTAAATTTTTATTAATTAATGGCATAACTACTTTGAAACTGTGAATGCCAAAGGCAGAACTGGCCAGCAGACCCACCCAATACAAAAAGAACAGATTGTGATTATGTTCCTTAACTTCCTGGCCAAGGTCAAACTTTAGAGACATATTTTATTTTATTTTTTATTTTTTAAAAATATATCAGAGAGGAAGGGAGAGAGAGAGAGAGAGAGAGAGAGAAACATCAATGATGGAAAGAATCATTGATCAGCTGCCTCCTGCACAGGAGACTAGCACAAGGAGAATGGTAAGTAGTTTCTTTACTCTCTCTCTCTTTTTTTAATCCTCATCCAAGGATATTTTTCTCGAGACTAGCACAAGGAGAATGGGAAGTAGTTTCTTTTCTCTCTCTCTCTTTTTTTAATCCCCATCCAAGGATATTTTTCCCCATTAATTTTCAGAGAGAGTAGAAGGAGAGTGGAAGGTAGAATGTGGGGGGAGATAGAGTAGCATCTATGTGGGAGAGGCACATTAATTGTTTGCCTCCTGCACACAACCTGACCAGGGCCAGTGATCAAACCTGCAACCCAAGTACAGCCCTTGACTAGAACCGAACCTGTGACCCTTCAGTGCTTAGGCAGACACTCTAACCACTGAACCATGCTGGCCAGAGCAATAGTTTCTTTCTTTCTTTTTTTACTTTATTTTTCTTTTCTTTTCTTTTCTTTTTGGCTTAAAACAAGATAAATTTATTCTCTCACAGCTTTGGAGGCTGAAAGTCTGTAATCAAGGTGTTAGCAAAGTTGGATTTTTCTTAGAATGTATTCCATGCCTCACTCTTAGCTTCTGGTGAGTAGTTTCTTTTTTTAATTTACCTCTAGTGGCTTTGGGCCAGTTTCTGATTATATTTAAGTAGCAAAATAAAAAGGGAACTTTTATTTTCCAATTCATGCAGTTATCTATATTATAGCTTCTTTATCTTAAAAATAAATTATGCAACGTTAATTTTTGAATGATTCTATCTAATTTAGCTCTAACCATACCTAGGGTCGAAGGGATTTCAAATAAATGAAATAAAAGAAATCTCTGAAACAAGTATGTTGCATCCAGGTATCCAGGTTAATAGTGCACATACTATCCTTGGCCCTGTCTTCCCCCAGACAAAAAGAAGAATCCTTAATAAACCTCAAATGAATTCAGGAAAAGTATAAATTTTGCTGTCCATGTAAACCAGAATTTGGATATTTCAGAGAACTGCTATAATGGAGTCGATACTAATTTTTACATGTTCTTATTTAAGATACCTGTCCGGAGTTTAGCTATGATGCTCCTTGGAATTGCTGCCTCTACATTTGTTCTGTTTGGCCAAGCAACCTGTGAGAACCTTAAACTGACACTGGGCCCTCATTAAAGTGCATTTCCTGCATCATAGCCAGTCACAGAGTCACAAGCGAATGTGAATTTCTGATGTGACTTCTCCAACAGGCATTGTGATCAGCTGTCTCCCCTGCTTCCCAGTACTTTCCATTTGTGCTCCCCTTAGATAAGCTCCCCTGGAGGCTACCAAAACCCCAATCTTTTGGTTTGAATTGACCATTGACCATTCTGGCCTTAGCTCAGAGACCTCAAAGCAGCCTAATAAAGGGTGTCCCCCGTCCTGCCTTCCTCCCTGCCTATACCATGTACCTCCTCCAGGACCTGTGCGTAATAAATGTCTCTATTTCATTTTCTATTGTGGTCTGTAGTGGGACCATGGCTTACCATTCAGCACCCTGTGCTCCACTTAACAAACAGGTTTTTTAACAAAATTATAACACAGCTTGCCAATTTAAATATTATTAGACAAAGCACTTTTACATAGAAAATAAAATTAATATATAATGCTAACTCATAGCTACCATTAGATTCTAATTATCCTAATTTCTTAATATCTCCCCAAATTAAGGATTCCCATGGTTATAGCAGATATTCTTTTCTCTCCCATTAAAGTAGATCTAGTGAGTTGGAGTAAATAAAAAATCTACCACAGTTAAGGAGAATACTAGGATGATTTTACTGTTAATGTTAAAACTGGTTGAGTAATATGTTTAGAATTTAGAGGTATCTGTCAAGAGGACATCAGAAACAGAGGCCATGCTGATTGGATTGACAGTTCAGAGCTACCAAAAGAATGCCTTGCAAATTTATTTTCAAGCAGATGTAATGCAATCTCTAAGTCAAATGGGGAACATAATAATTTGGGTATTGTATAGCTATCTCTATTTATAATTTTAGTGATGGTTTAAAAATAAAAGAGGTTATTATGTCACAATAAGTGGCATTATATCATTTATATAAGGATTAAAAGATGCTAAAATCAATATTGAAATAAAAACAAACCATCTATGAAACCCTTTCTATAAGAGAAATACCAATAGTACGTTAATTTTTGCTACATTTCAGGTTCATGTCACCACTCTCAATATGTGGTTAACATAATGTTACTCTGACTGGGTTTTAATTTATGAGTTGTAAAGTATACAACTCATACTGAAAATATGCAGGGGAAGGAGGTGGAGGAGAGCACAGGGGAGGTAAATGGAGGTGGAAGGAGACTTGACTTGGGGTGGTGAACACATAATACAATGTTCAGATAATGTTTTGTGGAATTGTGCACCTAAAGTCTATATAATTTTGTTAACTAGTGCCACCCCAATAAATTAAATAAAAAAGGAAAAAATAAATAAAAAAGAAATGTGAACATGACATATTCTGTGCATATATTGTTTTAGGTTTAGAGAATACCATTAATTTATAATGCTAACTCATAGCTACCATTATATTCTAATTATTATAAGTTCTTAATATGTATACACAAACACACTAACACAACAAATTCTATAGAACTATTCAAACACATTAGCTGAATTTGCTTATGGTCATGGTATTTGAGTACATTTTGTAATTTTTAATGGGTAGTATGGTAGATTAAAGATAGTTGCAAATTCTGATTCTTCACCTGTGACAAAGTGGAGCCTGGCACTCCCTGAGTGAGTACTGTGACTGCTTCAATCAGTAACACAGCCACAATGATGCTGTGGGCAGGTGCTGGGGCTGGACCTTAACTGGCTAGGAGTGTCTACTTACTATTTCTTAAAACACACTCTCTCTCTGGAAGCCCTGAACCACAACATACAAATTCTGAAGCCCCTGAGACTATATGGGCCTGACTGGCACATGGAGGTACCAGTACTTTCTTTGGCAGACCCTGGCCAACGTCACCTATAGCCATCTCTCCCAAAGCTCCAGGCATATCAGTAAAGCCACCTCGGACCTTCCAGACCAGCCCATCTGCCTTTGAATACCAAAGTGGCCTTAGTCAAAACCATATGAAATAGAATAGCTCAGTTGAACTAAACTCTGCCTGAATTCTTGACCCAAAGATTATGAGATATAATAAATTAAAGATGGATTCTAAATATCTTCCACTGCTTCATTTAAAGCATTATCTATACAAGTAAAGCCAGCGAAAGCATTTCTACCAATCTCAGCTATTTATATGGCAAAGAGATCTGATTTGATTTCCTGTGGTAAATAGAACAGAAATTTCTTTATTTATATCTTATGATTATCTAGTGGCTTTGGCTTCTCCTTGATTTCAGAATAACAAAAATATCACAGAATTCTCAAAAAAGCCCATACCCACAACAGAAAAAAATATAAGACCCTCCTTAAATGTCACCTCCTCAGAGAGGCCTTCGTTGACTAACCTACTTATACATCCTTCATTGATCTGCTTATGTGGCAGGCAGTTAGACAAACATGAGCAGAGCAAGGACCATGGACCAAGTACAGGTCACTAGGGCAGAAAGTTCTGGGTGTCGAGTAATGGCCAAAACTGGGAAAACAAGGAGCTCGCCACAGGGTAACCTTTCATCCCCTAGCACAGTAGTCTGCAAACCGTGGCTCACAAGCCACATGTGGCTCTTTGGCCCCTTGAGTGTGGCTCTTCCACAAAATACCACGCGTGCAGGTACGCATGTACAGGGTGATTGAAACTTCATGGCCCATGCACAGAAGTCGGTTTTCGGAAAGGAGATAGACGAATCAAGTATACAAGATGAGTGTGGATGGGAGAGTTGGAAGGGGTCAACCTCAGTGAACGTACCTCAATCAGATTGAGGACGTTTTTAGCAAAGGCCAGCTTAGGAGTACCCTAATTAAGTTAATAACAATGTACCTACCTATATAGTTTAAGTTTAAAGAATTTGGCTCTCAAAAGAAATTTCAATCATTGTACTGTTGATATTTGGCTCTGTTGACTAATGAGTTTGCCGACCACTGCTGAGCACATCGCTGGCCATTCGTTTTAGACCTTCTGACCTTTCATATCCCTGGTCATGGGTTTAGAACCCTCTCCTGACCTTTCTTCCTCTGGCATGTTGCTAGTCACATGACTTAGGCCCCCTTAGGAGAGTAACAAACAAGGGGGCATGAAAATAGCCCTTAAGCATTAAGCTTGCAGGACAATGAAGTTCTGACCCTGAAGTTCTGACCTGTGTCAAATACGGCTAGCCCTCCATTGAGGTTAGGCTCCAGGCCTAGTAAAGGAGCAAAATCAGACAAGTGACATCGGGACCAGCTGCACTGATTAATGACCCCCTGCTCTGGCAACGACCAATCTGTAGAGACCACAACCCTGAAAGAACACCCTTAGAAAGCTGATGAATATTCTATTGGCATCCTCCCCTGAGACCTCCAGATAAACAGCCTCAAGGCAGAGGACCCACGCTCTCCATGGAGCATGCCTGTGCCTTTCCCCACACCTTTCTCCCAGGTGCGTTTTCCTTGCCTTTCTCTCTCTTTCTCCTAAGCTCCAAGGGCCTTTCTTTTGCCTCTGCGCTTGTTTCTTGAGACCACTTATTCTTGACCTCACTTCTTCCACCTATGTGACTTTCTAAATTAACTTCCTATTATAGTTTGAGTCTTGAATCTGAATTCTTTCTTAGGCAGAACTCAAGTACTAAAGATGCCAAACCAAGGTCCTGTCTGACTCCACTGGTCTAACACCTGGTGCCGTTTTTTGCCAACACTCACTCTGCTTAGGTTTTCTTCATTACACGTATCACTACTGATATTATATTAAACACGTAATGTCCACTCCAGCTTTTACTTATCCCTTCCCTAAGTGTACTCTCCCTATATATGGGGGTCTAACCCATGTAACTAGCAACATTTGAGAGGAAGAAAGGTCAGGGGAGGGTTCTAAACCCATGACCAGTGATATGAAAGGTCAGGTCTAGGGGCCAGCGATACGCTAGGGGAGGAAAGGTTACCTGTGGTGAGCTCCTTGTTTTCCCAGTTCTACCCATTGCTCAGCACCCAGGGCATTCTGCCCTAGTGACCTTCTGTACCTGGTCCATGGCGCTCGCTCTGCTCGTGTCTGTCTAACTGCCTAATGCATAAGAAGATCAGTGAAGGTTGTCCCCTGCATAGAACAGTGACTGGCACATAAAAGTCTCAAAATATATTTGCTGAAGAAGTAAAACTTTATCTTCAGGTATTTTACCTGAAAATCACAAGTTTTATTTTTGCAAATAAAAATACATTGCCTCAATTTTTTTCCTTTTTAATAAATAAATAATATACGCATTTGTTAACGTTTATATTTTTAGGAATGATTGCTACACATATTTACTTGCTATTCATTTGTATAACCAAAGCCATTCAGAGATTAACTTATTTTTAAATATTGTATGAAATCTTATAGTTCTTTCTGCAGTTTATAATCAACTAAATTTTTTTCCTCATCTTCCCTTGATTTGTGTTTAATTTACATGACAGTAAATTGCATTTGAAGCACTAGACCCTATATTTCATGTGATTATCAGTATAATTTATGATCATGAGGGTATTAAGACATTATTTCAGCACATGTTAGTTTAAATGCATTGAAAGGTTATGTTGATAAAATTAATTGTCCTATTTGACAATGGGTGGAAAACATTTAGAAGGCTTTTAGGAAAAAGTGAAATTGACTTTGAAATGGTGAAACATACAGTAGCTCCCCATTTGGTTTAAATGAACAGACTATTATCAATCTATTCATAAAATCTCAGTGTGGTACCATTTCCCTGTTAATGCTTTATGCAGAGGAAGTGAAGCTATTCTGTATGCTTATCCTTTGTTCTTCTACCACTTTCTCTTTCTTGTGTTTACATTACAAGAGGGAAGTTAGGAAAATAAAAGAAGAAGCCAACTGAGAAAGGGCACATAGATATTTGAAGCTTCAGGAGCAGTAGCAGGGAGCACAAATCCACTGGCTAACAATACATTTCACTTTAAAATTCAGTTAAACTGCATGAGAAGCTGCATTATTATTTTCCTGAATTAATTTCTCTTCCCCATGCAACAATGACTGTTCTTTTTATCAACCACTTTCATAATAGAAAGTAAACAACCAGCCACCACAGCAACATATATATTATTAAGATTCTTCCTTTTTTCAGGCCAGCTGCCCCTGAAATTATATTTTACAAACACAGTTCTACACAGCTCCTCTCAGTTGAACACAATAATGTAATTTTACTGAATGACTCTGCAGAGGCCTAATTATTTCTTGAAGCAGGACTCCTGATGTTATTTTACATTTAATTCACGACCACATGCTGAAGGTTATTATCTGTGCGGCAAACAATTGAAATATTTTCTAAAAGTATTTCACGTACTTTTTAACATGTGACTTTTAAAAACAATTGTACTTTGCTTCTAAAACACACATGAAGTTCTCAAATATAATAGAGAATCAGATTATAAGCCTTCTATATGTTAAACTAAATCCATTTTAATTGTAAAATATGTATAAATACCAAAATTATTAAAAGTACATCTGTCATCCCATCAATTATTTATATAGTTAATAATTTATAAACTTTTTAAATTAAAATAATCTATTTACATAGATTATTTTAATCAAAAAATCTTGTAAATCTCTGTCAGTGATTGGGAATGGTGTTATTCATTCATGGAATCTTATGAAAATGTCAAATAAAATGATCTCTTCTTGAGATACCTACTTCCTGTTTAGATTTTCTTGTGACATCTGTAATATACTGCCTTAAACTGTGGTAATCCTATATAATAAAAGGCTAATATGCAAATTGTCCCCTTGCCTGGGAGTTCGACCGGGAGTTCAGCGGGCCTGGCTGGACCCCACCTGTGCACCAATTCATGCACTGGGCTTCTAGTTTTTTATAAAGATACATATGTATATATTCATATATTTATCTTACATTTAAAATTCTATCAATATGAAAAATACTACAATAAAAGTAGTAGTTAACATATAGCAAGTGCTTACTATGTACCAGGAAGATATTACCTTTTAGACACAGTATCTCTCTAAATCTGCACAATGGTCTTGAGTAAAAATTTCATTTTACAGGTATGAATTTAAAAACTTGGAAAGATTTAGTAGCTTGCAAAAGGATAAACAGGTTGCAAGTGGATAACACAAAATTCTTGTCAAGAGTTCTGCTATCACAGATCTAGTGCATAATATATCATGCTAACATATTTAGACTAGGTTTACAATTACTGAGATATTGTGTCTCTGTGTGTGTGTGTGCGTGCGTGTGTGTGTTTGTGTGTAATTGTTACAGTATGTAGGGAAGTAGTTACTAACAAAAAACAGCAAATGGAACTACACATCTAATTAAGCTGGATTAACTAGAAAGGGCAGCTTCACCAATCTCCCCAAGGAACAACTGCCCTTTCCCCCAGATTAATGGGGGAAGGAATAAATAGTATGGGGAAAATTCCTTTATTGGGCACATACTCAAAAGTGAGATGACAAGGCAAAACTATGAGGCATGAACAGTAAGAGCCAAAATGACAGCCATAAAAAGGAAACTGGGAAAATCTGGGAAATGGTTCCGATAGGATAAGGACATGAAACCGCAGAAGAGCCAGGAAATGGATTGGATAGGGGAGGGTCCAGCACAAGTCTGTGAAAAGCCAGAAAAGAGATTGGATAGTTTGAAAGAAAGCCTGCATCTCCCAAGCTCAATCAAAGCTTAACAAAGGCCCACGTCTTACTCTGTCCCTTTAGCAACTGTAGGGGCTGAAGCTCAGTGCAGATTGCAGGCCAGATGGGAAAGGAGATGGTGTTGGACTACTGGGGCCTTGGGTGCTGGGCTGTTGACACGGCAGCTCTGGTTCCTGGCCCTCCTCTTGGGTTTGGTGGAGACAAGAGCTGGCCTGTGGCCCCAGAAGCTGGACTTCTTCCACAGTGAGACAGAGCTGAGCATCTCCTGGTCATGGATGAGACATCTGAGACATCTCCTAAGCCCTTCCTTTGTTTTTGCTCCAATAAATCTTGCTACTATACCTCAATCCTGCTACGCATGTATCACTGAAATGCATTTCCTGGGATACCATGGAAGAATCCTATTTTCTCTGGCAATATAATCTGTAAGATGTGTAGATTTTTTTGAAAGGATTATAAGGGTAGCATTAAAATATTCCTGGTGGATGTTGGCTCTTTAAAAACATACAAAATCAATAGCAATGATATTAACAAATATCTTTCCTGATTAATTTACCTGGGGAAATCAAATGTAGTGTATCATTTTCCTGTAGATGGAAATAAAAGAGATTCACCTCTGATATAGTACTTCGTTATGTTTGAAGGGATAAACTGCTCTCTTCAAGATTTAAGATGAAAATGGTGTTTAGTGCTAGAGTAAAAAAAATGAAGTTGCAAATGTTACAGAACAGAAAGAGTTCCTCCACTGGACATTAGCAGAGTCTAAACGCTAGACACTCCGAATTGCAGTGGAGAAATATTCGCTGTTTTATTGATGAATGGTGCCACCTAGGAGAAAGGGAAGCTAATGCTCAAAAGCCTAAACTCCCTGATGGCATGTAGGTTATAGATTATATATGGCAAAATCACGAAACACCATGGGTTGGGAGTTCAAGGTTATGCTAGGAACTAATTGGCAGAGATGAAGTAAGGCTAATGAATCATTTCTTCAGACTGCTCTGACGTCTGTTCCCAAGTCCCTCTGTCTGGTCTCATGGGAAAGTAGCCAGGGGGTCATTACCTTATGGCTTAGGAACTGAAGCATAACTTAGGTCAAGATGTTATATTTAGCCTGCCAGAGGTCCAGATCATGTGACCATTAGTCAAGGCTAGCAACTATCTTCTGCTGCAGGGTGGCTGATTATCTGAGGGGAAAGCTAGTCTTTGAAAGAGAGAGAGAGAGAGAGAGAGAGATGATTTGTAGAGTTAAATTTAATCAAAGTCATAAGGACCCTTGGTAGAATATAGCATAGTATAATAGCAAAGTTAAAATATGAACATGTTTCAGAGAAGAATGCAAGCATCTTTCACTTTTCAAATAGTTCTAAATGCCAGCAAACCATCTTCACAAGCATATTCTCTTGTTACAGAAGTATGTTTGTTGAAATGACATTAAAATATATCTATAAACCTTGTAAATTCCATCGTAGAGGTTTGTATCTTATCTAATAATAGACAAACATGGTAATTGACCAGTCCTTCGCTATGCCTCCCATTGACTAATCAGCATGATATGTAAATTAACCACCAACAAAGATGGCGGTTAATTCGCATACATAGGCTCCAAGCAGTGGAGTGAAGCCTGATGGCCCTGATGTTTCCGGGGCCGGCTCCAGCCAGAACTTGGCCAGAGCGAAGGCCTGGGCCCCGGGTGCCGGAGGCAAACCGGTGCCAGCAGCCAGGGGAAAGGAAAGCCTATTACATGAATCTCTTCATGCAACAGGCCTCTAGTATAAGAATAATTAGCTATTAGTCAGCTGCCTGCAATAATATATTTATTCATATTACCTAAGAAGCATTTACTTCATATTGAATTTGCTTTTGCTGTGGCAAGTGTAATTCCATACCAAGAAAACAGAAAGATATATATCTATATATCTATATATCTATACGAAATATTATGAGTCATTTCCTTAGTATGCAATTAAAATAGTTGTAACATTTGTAATATTACATATAGGTATGCCATTTAACTATTTTAATTTATCAATAAGAAATTTAGAAAATATAATTAATTAGTAACTGAATTAAATAATGCTTTTCAATGGACATTACAATAATAGTGTAAACATAAATCTTGAAGTCTATTCTGCAAATAGAGAGTCAAAAGAGAGGATATATGATTTCAGTAAACACCCTGGGACTGCAATGCTATTAACAATGTGATTAATATAGTTCTCTCTATGCTTTATATCCAGGTGGATAAAATTATTAGTACAATTTATGAATGATAAAAACATGAATATTTAAAATGTATTTTATCACAAGAGATTTATTACATCATTAAACACAAGACACTTCACATGTAGGAAGAGGCACCTTGTGAATAAAATGTAACTGTCTTTTTAGGTCTAAATACATTCTAAAAGTATTTTTAAATATCAGTGAGGAATAAATCAAATTCATATATATAAGCATTAGCACAGAGAAAGAATATGTAATTTAGCATTAGAGCACACAGTCATTCTAGGAGTAAGAAGCTCATGCCTGGTCTATGCCATAATAAAAATGAAATCATAGTTTGTTTATATCACTTTACAGTGAATGAGTTATTCAGATTATATTTTTGCAAGTACAATTAATTGTATAGTAGCAGACCATTAATTTGAATAAAAATATTGCTTTTCTACAAAAGAGATGATGCTACATATTTAGTTCTCAGCAATGATTCTAGTGCAATACTTTTGTTACATACTGAAACCTTTATCTCATCAAGTAACTGTTCTTAGAAAAAAATAAAATATTTGAATAACTAATTCTTAGGTTAAATTAAAGAAGAAAATTAAACCTAGAACCCAAACACGGAGAGTACAACTATATTTTAAAAGTTTTTAAATAACCCTCAAATTAAGTGATCTTAGATCATGTCACCAAAAAATTCTCAGTGTATTTCTAAAAAAAAGAGAGAAATTTTAGAATCCCCATTCATTAACTATATCAACAAAATTATAAATGAAAACTCTTTAACATATTTAAAATAAACACAGAAAGTTAACAAAGCAAAGGGAATCTCTGTAAAGTATTGTTTAAAATGAAGTAAGTCACTATAGCTGATGAGTTAGCAGCCAACAGCATTGTAAAACATAAAATATGCCCCAAGCTATGCTCAGAGGCACAAGCAAAGTTTTGAGTATTTTAATAATAATAAAGCAAGCAAGCAAGAAAGAAAACAATCACATTAATAGGTCATACAAAGAACAAAGTGTATCTAAAGGAGATAGAAAAACAATTCCAACAAAATTGAAACAAAATTAATTATCCAATAAATTAATGTTTTAAACACATTTTTGAAAAACAATGGAATATATAAAAACTCATTCAATCTAATTTATATTATGTCCATCATGAAATATTGTTTTTTAAGGCATAGTATAATCTTTTCAAATATTCTCAGCTGAGTTAAAACACTTTAGAAGTAATTTTTCCAGTCAAGTTGCTTTAGCTGTCATATTTTGAAGGAGAAACAAAATATTGCCATCAAGTCTTATCTAAATTCAGAAGTGGGAGCAAATAAATAGCAATTCTTTTGAAAGCACTAAATTTTGGAACTGGATTGTTATATAGCAAGACATCTACATTAAAACAGTTGTTTCCACCCTGACCGGTTTTGCTCAGTGAATAGAGCATCAGCTTGCAGACTGAGGGGTCCCAGGTTCGATTCCAGTCGGGGACATATACCTTGGTTGCGGGCACATCCCCAGTGGGGGGTGTGCAGGATGCAGCTGGTCGATGTTTCTCTCTCATCGATGTTTCTAACTCTCTGTCCCTTCCCTTCCTCTCTGTAAAAAATCAATAAAATATATTAAAATAAACAAAAAAAACCAGTTTTTTCCTTTGAAATGTCTTTGCAATTTCTTTTGCTCTTTTGGATATTTTTCTTCTTTCGATTGGTACTCAGTTTTGATTCTTAAATGTAATAATTATTAAAATGTTATATATAATAAGTAAAAACATAAACAATTTTAAAAATAGGAAAATATTTCAATATATTATTACACGTACTTATTTACAAGCATTGAGATTATGTTTAAAGAATATTTGAAAACTCAGAAGAGAGGTTCATGAGTTAAGATTAAATAAGAAAAATGTGATAAAAAACAACTTATTTTGCTTTCTTGGCCACTCCATAGCAAAGCCAATACCACCTAAATCCAAAATTTCTCCTACTCCTTTTCTGCACCCAATCAGCTGAACAGGAGGGGAGTAAACAAAGACACTAATTGTTCTCATCTTAAATGGATGAACATCAGCCTTGATCTTCCAGACCTGTCCTATCCTATCCCTAGGCCATGCACTCAGTCATGAAAAAGGATCATTTCATACTGTCACTAATCGTGACCAACTATCTCTCCACACCTACCCTCATATTCTCTATTCCTTTGCCTATTCTTAGAGTTAAATTCTCATATATCTAATTAAAGCATGTCCCATCCTCTTTCTTTCTCGTGGGTGTCATAGTTCTCTCCTCTTTCTTGCACTACAAACTTTTGTTTCCCTTTAGATCATTTCAACTAGCATTACAACCAGATGCTATTTTTTTTTCCCATTAAAAAAAAAGTAGATCCTTATTTTGGCTGCATTTCTCACATCTTCCTGAAATATTGAAACTGGACATAAAAGGGTTCTGAGTCACCTTTCACTATTTGTGCCAAATTAAGCAGAGACAAGGTTAAATCATATATTAGTGTTTATTCCAACAATGCCAGTAATATGGAGAGAGCAGCAGGTCATCTTGTAAATTCTACTAGCTGGCTGATTATATAAGGATTAGAGGCCTGGTGCATGAAATTCATGCACATGGAAGGGGGGCAGTGTCCCTTAGCCCGGCCTGCACCCTTTCCAATCTGGGACTTCTCGGGAGATAAACAGCAGTTGGACATCCCTCTCATAATCCAGGACTGCTGGCTCCTAACCACTTGCCTGCCTGCCTGCCTGATTGCCCATAACTGCTTCTGCCTTCCAGCCTGATCAGCCCTAACCACTCCCCTGCCAGCCTGATCAATGCCTAACTGCTCCCCTGCTGACCCAGTTGCCAACCTAACTGCCCACCCTTGCCAGCCTGGTCGCTCCGAAATGCCCTCCCCTTAGGCCTAGTCCCCCCCATCTGCCCGCCCCTGCAGGCCTGGTCCCTTGCCCCCCAACTGAAATACAGTGAGTTCTACAATGTAGCATAGCCAAGTTATAGGCAAATTCACTACTGAACAGACTCCCGACTCCTGGGCCAGGCACTTTCCATCCCCCAACATGGTCAGAGGCAGGGAATTTGCACAGCAGA